>NW_027672184.1:0-60000 GCF_964165515.1 Mesoplodon bidens | reverse complement strand
TACGTTTGTTCTCTACCTCTGTGTCTCTATTTCTGCCCTGCAAACCAGTTCATCTGTACCATTTTTCTAGGTTCCACATATAGGCATTAATATACAATATTTGTTTTTCTCTTTCTGACTTACTTCACTCTGTATGACAGTCTCTAGATCCATCAACTTCTCGACAAATGACCCAGTTTCATTCCCTTTTATGGCTGAGTAGTATTCCATTTTATATATGTACCACATCTTTATCCATTTGTGTGTCTGTGGCCATTTAGGTTGCTTCCATTACCTGGCTATTGTAAATAGTGCTGCAATGAACATTGTGGTGAATGTGTCTTTGTGATTTATGGTTTTCTCTGGGTATATGCCCAGAAGTGGGATTGCTGGATCCTATGGTAATTCTCTTTTTAGTTTTTTAAAGGAACCTCCATACAGTTCTCCATAGTGACTGTATCAATTTACATTCCCACCAATAGCGGAATAGGGTTCCTTTTGTCCACACCCACCCCATAATTTGTTGTTTGTAGATTATCTGATGATGCCGATTCTAACAGGTGTGAGGTCTTACCTCATTGTAGTTTTGATTTGCATTTCTCTAATAATTAGTGATGGTGAGCAACTTTTCATGTGCGTCTTGGCCATCTCTGTGTCTTCTTTGAAGAAACGTCTATTTAGATCTTCTGCCCATTTTTGTATTGGGTTGTTTGTTTTATTAATATTAAGCTGCATGAGCTGTTTATATATATTGGAGATTAAACCTTTGTCCATTGATTCGTTTGTGAACGTTTTTGCCCATTCTGAGGGTTGCCTTTTTCCATTCCCGTTCTTTTAACAAAGAAAGAAAGAAAGCAAAAGAAGCAGAACACTAATGTGCGTGAAATATGCCTCTTGAAACTGTCGTTTTGAAATATGGACGTCTTTTGAAGTTTTTGGTCGATATATGACCCCAGGATTTGTTTTCAGGGCAGGAGTCATTTACAGGCCTGTAATGATTTGGAATATCCACTGACCATTAGCGCTGGGATTAAAGCTGCTGTTGTGTGAAACGGCCACAAGGTGGCAGCAGTTCTCCCTTACCAAATCTGGTTACTAGGGCAGCAGAGCCTCAATGGAAGTCGCGTTCTAGATTGGAATTTAGAACGGAATGTGCCAGGAGAAAGCCCCTCAAGTTTGTCTCACTACTTCTTGTTCGTGTTTTTAATTTAATTTATTATTTTTTATTACAGCAAGTTTGAGTACAACATTTAGCTTGTTGTAGGTGTGCAAGAGGTGGTTCTTTTACACATATACATATGTCTGTTCTTCCTGGGATCCTTTTCCCATGTACGTTATGAAAGAATGTTGAGTAGTCTTCTCTTGGTACTCCGTAGGTCTTTGGTGATTATATACGTCTACTGTGTTTGTATATGTCTGTTAACCCCAATATCGTAATGAATTCAATCCTCACAACTTTCCTTTGGTGAACCATAATTTGTTTAATGAATCTGTGATTGCCCTTCTCCGTGGAAATATCTGCCCTGGTATCAATTTATAGGTAACACCTATAACTGATATGATATGATATGTGTCTTTCACTTTCTGACTTACTCCAAGTCACGTGATTACCTCTGGACTCATCTACGGTGCTGCAAATGGCATTGTGTCCTTTTTTTCCTTGGCGAATATTCTGTCTTAGCGAGGTCCATTTTCTGCAATGTGATTCCCTGAGGGCTGAGGATTAGCTGACCTGGGCAGCCTGACCCTGCCTGCAAGCCCTCCCCACGTGTGCCTGGGTTGAGGTCAATATAAACAGCACTCCAGGCAGCAATAGACCCTGCAGCTGTGCCTGACTCCATATTCTCTGCCCCGTCAGCAGTCTCGGGGCTGTGCTGGTGGGAGGGTGTGAGGGTCCACGGCTTTGTGGGTGGCCCGGTGTGAGTGGGGCTCTGCTGGACTTTCGGCAGGAGTTGCCAGGCTGCCACCTGTAAAGAAGAGGATGTGTCACCCATAACTTCCACTGGAATATCTCTCCGGGCTGAGGTGAGGAAGGAAAAATAGGAGTGGGGGCCGGGACAGGAGGGGTATCTCAGGCAGGGCAATGGAAAGCTTCCAGAAGAGCGCCCGTGGCCAGGACCATCCTGGCTGACCTGTAGGCACCAAGGTGTCCTGCGTGCTGTCGCTGGTGTGGCTCCACGGCCCTTCCTCTAGGCTTTCAAGCCCTTGTACATATTCAGGTGTTTCACCTGGGAAGGGTGGGAACAGTTCAGCAGCAGCTGGCCTGGGGCTCAGCTCACGTTTACTCACAGAGGCCTTGGCACGGTCCCCCAGCTTTGCAATAAGGATGCTCCTTGCGTGGGCGGGCGGGGCTGCTGGCTGTATGGGAGATGATTCCCCACCTCTGGCCAATTTCAGAATTGTTTACCACTGGAGCAAGTGCCTTGGTAGTGTTTTCCTCTGTATAACCGTTAGGTTCAGTTTTTTTTTTCTTTTTTGGCTCAAGTTATATTTTATTCCTGTTTTATGTATTTATGGATATAAGCATGGAAATAATTCATTCTTATAAATACATCAGTGTGAATGGAAGAACTTTTTTTCTGTTTTATTTTTACATTTTATTTTTAAAAATTTTGAAATTTAATTTTATTTATTTTTTTTATACAGTAGGTTATTATTAGTTATCTATTTTATGCATAGACATGTATACAGGTCAATCCCAATCTCCCAACTCATCCCACCACCACCACCCCATGGCTTCCCCCACTTTGTGTCCATACGTTTGTTCTCTACCTCTGTGTCTCTATTTCTGCCCTGCAAACCAGTTCATCTGTACCATTTTTCTAGGTTCCACATATAGGCATTAATATACAATATTTGTTTCTCTCTTTCTGACTTTCTTCACTCTGTATGACAGTCTCTAGATCCATCAACTTCTCTACAAATGACCCAGTTTCATTCCTTTTTATGGCTGAGTAATATTCCATTTTATATATGTACCACATCTTTATCCATTCGTCTGTCTGTGGGCATTTAGGATGCTTCCATTACCTGGCTATTGTAAATAGTGCTGCAATGAACATTGTGGTGAATGTGTCTTTGTGATTTATGGTTTTCTCTGGGTATATGTCCAGAAGTGGGATTGCTGGATCCTATGGTAATTCTCTTTTTAGTTTTTTAAAGGAACCTCCATACTGTTCTCCATAGTGACTGTATCAATTTACATTCCCACCAATAGCGGAAGAGGGTTCCTTTTGTCCACACCCTCCCCAGAATTTGTTGTTTGTAGATTATCTGATGATGCCGATTCTAACAGGTTTGAGATCCTACCTCATTGTAGTTTGATTTGCATTTCTCTAATAATTAGTGATGTTGAGCAGCTTTTCATATGCGTCTTGGCCATCTGTGTGTCTTCTTTGAAGAAACGTCTATTTAGATCTTCTGCCCATTTTTGTATTGGGTTGTTTGTTTTATTAATATTAAGCTGCATGAGCTGTTTATATATATTGGAGATTAAACCTTTGTCCATTGATTCGTTTGTGAACGTTTTCGCCCATTCTGAGGGTTGCCTTTTTCCATTCCCGTTTTTTTAACAAAGAAAGAAAGAAAGCAAAAGAAGCAGAACACTAATGTGCGTGAAATATGCCTCTTGAAACTGTCGTTTTGAAATATGGACGTCTTTTGAATTTTTTGGTCGATATATGACCCCAGGATTTGTTTTCAGGGCAGGTGTCATTTACAGGCCTGTAATGATTTGGAATATCCACTGACCATTAGCGCTGGGATTAAAGCTGCTGTTGTGTGAAACGGCCACAAGGTGGCAGCAGTTCTCCCTTACCAAATCTGGTTACTAGGGCAGCAGAGCCTCCATGGAAGTCGCGTTCTAGATTGGAATTTAGAACGGAATGTTCCAGGAGAAAGCCCCTCAAGTTTGTCTCACTACTTCTTGTTCGTGTTTTTAATTTAATTTATTATTTTTTATTACAGCAAGTTTGAGTACAACCTTTAGCTTGTTGTAGGTGTGCAAGAGGTGGTTCTTTTACACATATACATATGTCTGTTCTTCCTGGGATCCTTTTCCCATGTACGTTATGACAGAATGTTGAGTAGTCTTCTCTTGGTACTCCGTAGGTCTTTGGTGATTATATACGTCTACTGTGTTTGTATATGTCTGTTAACCCCAATATCGTAATGAATTCAATCCTCACACCTTTCCTTTGGTGAACCATAATTTGTTTAATGAATCTGTGATTGCCCTTCTCCGTGGACATATCTGCCCTGGTATCAATTTATAGGTAACACCTCTAATTGATATGATATGATATGTGTCTTTCACTTTCTGACTTACTCCAAGTCACGTGATTACCTCGAGACTCATCTACGGTGCTGCAAATGGCATTGTGTCCTTTTTTTCCTTGGCGAATATTCTGTCTTAGCGAGGTCCATTTTCTGCAATGTGATTCCCTGAGGGCTGAGGATTAGCTGACCTGGGCAGCCTGACCCTGCCGGCAAGCCCTCCCCAGGTGTGCCTGGGTTGAGGTCAATATAAACAGCACTCCAGGCAGCAATAGCCCCTGCAGCTGTGCCTGACTCCATATTCTCTGCCCCGTCAGCAGTCTCGGGGCTGTGCTGGTGGGAGGGTGTGAGGGTCCACGGCTTTGTGGGTGGCCCGGTGTGAGTGGGGCTCTGCTGGACTTTCTGCAGGAGTTGCCAGGCTGCCACCTGTAAAGAAGAGGATGTGTCACCCATAACTTCCACTGGAATATCTCTCCGGGCTGAGGTGAGTAAGGAAAAAAAGGTGTGGGGGCCAGGACTGGAGTGGTATCTCAGGCAGGGCAATGGAAAGCTTCCAGAAGAGTGCAACTGGCCAGAACCATCCTGGCTGACCTGCAGGCACCAAGTTGGCCTGCATGCTGTCGCTGGTGTGGCTCCACGGCCCTTCCTCTAGGCTTTCAAGCCCTTGTACATATTCAGGTGTTTCACCTGGGAATTGTGGGAACAGTTCAGCAGCATCTGGCCTGGGGCTCAGTTCACGTTTACTCACAGAGGCCTCGGCATGGTCTCCCTGCTTTGCAATAAGGACGCTCCTAGCGTGGGCGGGCGGGGCTGCTGGCTGTATGGGAGATGATTCCCCACCTCTGACCAATTTCAGAATTGTTTACAACTGGAGCAAGTGCCTTGGTAGTGTTTTCCTCTGTATAACGGTTAGGTTCAGTTTTTTTTTTCTTTTTTGGTTCAAGTTAGATTTTATTCCTCTTTTATGTATTTATAGATATAAGCATGGAAATAATTCATTCTTATAAATACATCAGTGTGAATGGAAGAACTTTTTTTCGGTTTTATTTTTACATTTTATTTTTAAAATTTTTGAAATTTAATTTTATTTATTTTTTTATACAGTAGGTTATTATTAGTTAACTATTTTATGCATAAACATGTATACAGGTTAATCCCAATCTCCCAACTCATCCCACCACCACCACCCCATGGCTTCCCCCACTTTGTGTCCATACGTTTGTTCTCTACCTCTGTGTCTCTATTTCTGCCCTGCAAACCAGTTCATCTGTACCATTTTTCTAGGTTCCACATATAGGCATTAATATACAATATTTGTTTTTCTCTTTCTGACTTACTTCACTCTGTATGACAGTCTCTAGATCCATCAACTTCTCGACAAATGACCCAGTTTCATTCCCTTTTATGGCTGAGTAGTATTCCATTTTATATATGTACCACATCTTTATCCATTTGTCTGTCTGTGGCCATTTAGGTTGCTTCCATTACCTGGCTATTGTAAATAGTGCTGCAATGAACATTGTGGTGAATGTGTCTTTGTGATTTATGGTTTTCTCTGGGTATATGCCCAGAAGTGGGATTGCTGGATCCTATGGTAATTCTCTTTTTAGTTTTTTAAAGGAACCTCCATACAGTTCTCCATAGTGACTGTATCAATTTACATTCCCACCAATAGCGGAATAGGGTTCCTTTTGTCCACACCCACCCCATAATTTGTTGTTTGTTGATTATCTGATGATGCCGATTCTAACAGGTGTGAGGTCTTACCTCATTGTAGTTTTGATTTGCATTTCTCTAATAATTAGTGATGGTGAGCAACTTTTCATGTGCGTCTTGGCCATCTCTGTGTCTTCTTTGAAGAAACGTCTATTTAGATCTTCTGCCCATTTTTGTATTGGGTTGTTTGTTTTATTAATATTAAGCTGCATGAGCTGTTTATATATATTGGAGATTAAACCTTTGTCCATTGATTCGTTTGTGAACGTTTTTGCCCATTCTGAGGGTTGCCTTTTTCCATTCCCGTTCTTTTAACAAAGAAAGAAAGAAAGCAAAAGAAGCAGAACACTAATGTGCGTGAAATATGCCTCTTGAAACTGTCGTTTTGAAATATGGACGTCTTTTGAAGTTTTTGGTCGATATATGACCCCAGGATTTGTTTTCAGGGCAGGAGTCATTTACAGGCCTGTAATGATTTGGAATATCCACTGACCATTAGCGCTGGGATTAAAGCTGCTGTTGTGTGAAACGGCCACAAGGTGGCAGCAGTTCTCCCTTACCAAATCTGGTTACTAGGGCAGCAGAGCCTCAATGGAAGTCGCGTTCTAGATTGGAATTTAGAACGGAATGTGCCAGGAGAAAGCCCCTCAAGTTTGTCTCACTACTTCTTGTTCGTGTTTTTAATTTAATTTATTATTTTTTATTACAGCAAGTTTGAGTACAACATTTAGCTTGTTGTAGGTGTGCAAGAGGTGGTTCTTTTACACATATACATATGTCTGTTCTTCCTGGGATCCTTTTCCCATGTACGTTATGAAAGAATGTTGAGTAGTCTTCTCTTGGTACTCCGTAGGTCTTTGGTGATTATATACGTCTACTGTGTTTGTATATGTCTGTTAACCCCAATATCGTAATGAATTCAATCCTCACAACTTTCCTTTGGTGAACCATAATTTGTTTAATGAATCTGTGATTGCCCTTCTCCGTGGAAATATCTGCCCTGGTATCAATTTATAGGTAACACCTATAACTGATATGATATGATATGTGTCTTTCACTTTCTGACTTACTCCAAGTCACGTGATTACCTCTGGACTCATCTACGGTGCTGCAAATGGCATTGTGTCCTTTTTTTCCTTGGCGAATATTCTGTCTTAGCGAGGTCCATTTTCTGCAATGTGATTCCCTGAGGGCTGAGGATTAGCTGACCTGGGCAGCCTGACCCTGCCTGCAAGCCCTCCCCACGTGTGCCTGGGTTGAGGTCAATATAAACAGCACTCCAGGCAGCAATAGCCCCTGCAGCTGTGCCTGACTCCATATTCTCTGCCCCGTCAGCAGTCTCGGGGCTGTGCTGGTGGGAGGGTGTGAGGGTCCACGGCTTTGTGGGTGGCCCGGTGTGAGTGGGGCTCTGCTGGACTTTCGGCAGGAGTTGCCAGGCTGCCACCTGTAAAGAAGAGGATGTGTCACCCATAACTTCCACTGGAATATCTCTCCGGGCTGAGGTGAGGAAGGAAAAATAGGAGTGGGGGCCGGGACAGGAGGGGTATCTCAGGCAGGGCAATGGAAAGCTTCCAGAAGAGCGCCCGTGGCCAGGACCATCCTGGCTGACCTGTAGGCACCAAGGTGTCCTGCGTGCTGTCGCTGGTGTGGCTCCACGGCCCTTCCTCTAGGCTTTCAAGCCCTTGTACATATTCAGGTGTTTCACCTGGGAAGGGTGGGAACAGTTCAGCAGCAGCTGGCCTGGGGCTCAGCTCACGTTTACTCACAGAGGCCTTGGCACGGTCCCCCAGCTTTGCAATAAGGATGCTCCTTGCGTGGGCGGGCGGGGCTGCTGGCTGTATGGGAGATGATTCCCCACCTCTGGCCAATTTCAGAATTGTTTACCACTGGAGCAAGTGCCTTGGTAGTGTTTTCCTCTGTATAACCGTTAGGTTCAGTTTTTTTTTTCTTTTTTGGCTCAAGTTATATTTTATTCCTGTTTTATGTATTTATGGATATAAGCATGGAAATAATTCATTCTTATAAATACATCAGTGTGAATGGAAGAACTTTTTTTCTGTTTTATTTTTACATTTTATTTTTAAAAATTTTGAAATTTAATTTTATTTATTTTTTTTATACAGTAGGTTATTATTAGTTATCTATTTTATGCATAGACATGTATACAGGTCAATCCCAATCTCCCAACTCATCCCACCACCACCACCCCATGGCTTCCCCCACTTTGTGTCCATACGTTTGTTCTCTACCTCTGTGTCTCTATTTCTGCCCTGCAAACCAGTTCATCTGTACCATTTTTCTAGGTTCCACATATAGGCATTAATATACAATATTTGTTTCTCTCTTTCTGACTTTCTTCACTCTGTATGACAGTCTCTAGATCCATCAACTTCTCTACAAATGACCCAGTTTCATTCCTTTTTATGGCTGAGTAATATTCCATTTTATATATGTACCACATCTTTATCCATTCGTCTGTCTGTGGGCATTTAGGATGCTTCCATTACCTGGCTATTGTAAATAGTGCTGCAATGAACATTGTGGTGAATGTGTCTTTGTGATTTATGGTTTTCTCTGGGTATATGTCCAGAAGTGGGATTGCTGGATCCTATGGTAATTCTCTTTTTAGTTTTTTAAAGGAACCTCCATACTGTTCTCCATAGTGACTGTATCAATTTACATTCCCACCAATAGCGGAAGAGGGTTCCTTTTGTCCACACCCTCCCCAGAATTTGTTGTTTGTAGATTATCTGATGATGCCGATTCTAACAGGTTTGAGATCCTACCTCATTGTAGTTTGATTTGCATTTCTCTAATAATTAGTGATGTTGAGCAGCTTTTCATATGCGTCTTGGCCATCTGTGTGTCTTCTTTGAAGAAACGTCTATTTAGATCTTCTGCCCATTTTTGTATTGGGTTGTTTGTTTTATTAATATTAAGCTGCATGAGCTGTTTATATATATTGGAGATTAAACCTTTGTCCATTGATTCGTTTGTGAACGTTTTCGCCCATTCTGAGGGTTGCCTTTTTCCATTCCCGTTTTTTTAACAAAGAAAGAAAGAAAGCAAAAGAAGCAGAACACTAATGTGCGTGAAATATGCCTCTTGAAACTGTCGTTTTGAAATATGGACGTCTTTTGAATTTTTTGGTCGATATATGACCCCAGGATTTGTTTTCAGGGCAGGTGTCATTTACAGGCCTGTAATGATTTGGAATATCCACTGACCATTAGCGCTGGGATTAAAGCTGCTGTTGTGTGAAACGGCCACAAGGTGGCAGCAGTTCTCCCTTACCAAATCTGGTTACTAGGGCAGCAGAGCCTCCATGGAAGTCGCGTTCTAGATTGGAATTTAGAACGGAATGTTCCAGGAGAAAGCCCCTCAAGTTTGTCTCACTACTTCTTGTTCGTGTTTTTAATTTAATTTATTATTTTTTATTACAGCAAGTTTGAGTACAACCTTTAGCTTGTTGTAGGTGTGCAAGAGGTGGTTCTTTTACACATATACATATGTCTGTTCTTCCTGGGATCCTTTTCCCATGTACGTTATGACAGAATGTTGAGTAGTCTTCTCTTGGTACTCCGTAGGTCTTTGGTGATTATATACGTCTACTGTGTTTGTATATGTCTGTTAACCCCAATATCGTAATGAATTCAATCCTCACACCTTTCCTTTGGTGAACCATAATTTGTTTAATGAATCTGTGATTGCCCTTCTCCGTGGACATATCTGCCCTGGTATCAATTTATAGGTAACACCTCTAATTGATATGATATGATATGTGTCTTTCACTTTCTGACTTACTCCAAGTCACGTGATTACCTCGAGACTCATCTACGGTGCTGCAAATGGCATTGTGTCCTTTTTTTCCTTGGCGAATATTCTGTCTTAGCGAGGTCCATTTTCTGCAATGTGATTCCCTGAGGGCTGAGGATTAGCTGACCTGGGCAGCCTGACCCTGCCGGCAAGCCCTCCCCAGGTGTGCCTGGGTTGAGGTCAATATAAACAGCACTCCAGGCAGCAATAGCCCCTGCAGCTGTGCCTGACTCCATATTCTCTGCCCCGTCAGCAGTCTCGGGGCTGTGCTGGTGGGAGGGTGTGAGGGTCCACGGCTTTGTGGGTGGCCCGGTGTGAGTGGGGCTCTGCTGGACTTTCTGCAGGAGTTGCCAGGCTGCCACCTGTAAAGAAGAGGATGTGTCACCCATAACTTCCACTGGAATATCTCTCCGGGCTGAGGTGAGTAAGGAAAAAAAGGTGTGGGGGCCAGGACTGGAGTGGTATCTCAGGCAGGGCAATGGAAAGCTTCCAGAAGAGTGCAACTGGCCAGAACCATCCTGGCTGACCTGCAGGCACCAAGTTGGCCTGCATGCTGTCGCTGGTGTGGCTCCACGGCCCTTCCTCTAGGCTTTCAAGCCCTTGTACATATTCAGGTGTTTCACCTGGGAATTGTGGGAACAGTTCAGCAGCATCTGGCCTGGGGCTCAGTTCACGTTTACTCACAGAGGCCTCGGCATGGTCTCCCTGCTTTGCAATAAGGACGCTCCTAGCGTGGGCGGGCGGGGCTGCTGGCTGTATGGGAGATGATTCCCCACCTCTGACCAATTTCAGAATTGTTTACAACTGGAGCAAGTGCCTTGGTAGTGTTTTCCTCTGTATAACGGTTAGGTTCAGTTTTTTTTTTCTTTTTTGGTTCAAGTTAGATTTTATTCCTCTTTTATGTATTTATAGATATAAGCATGGAAATAATTCATTCTTATAAATACATCAGTGTGAATGGAAGAACTTTTTTTCGGTTTTATTTTTACATTTTATTTTTAAAATTTTTGAAATTTAATTTTATTTATTTTTTTATACAGTAGGTTATTATTAGTTAACTATTTTATGCATAAACATGTATACAGGTTAATCCCAATCTCCCAACTCATCCCACCACCACCACCCCATGGCTTCCCCCACTTTGTGTCCATACGTTTGTTCTCTACCTCTGTGTCTCTATTTCTGCCCTGCAAACCAGTTCATCTGTACCATTTTTCTAGGTTCCACATATAGGCATTAATATACAATATTTGTTTTTCTCTTTCTGACTTACTTCACTCTGTATGACAGTCTCTAGATCCATCAACTTCTCGACAAATGACCCAGTTTCATTCCCTTTTATGGCTGAGTAGTATTCCATTTTATATATGTACCACATCTTTATCCATTTGTCTGTCTGTGGCCATTTAGGTTGCTTCCATTACCTGGCTATTGTAAATAGTGCTGCAATGAACATTGTGGTGAATGTGTCTTTGTGATTTATGGTTTTCTCTGGGTATATGCCCAGAAGTGGGATTGCTGGATCCTATGGTAATTCTCTTTTTAGTTTTTTAAAGGAACCTCCATACAGTTCTCCATAGTGACTGTATCAATTTACATTCCCACCAATAGCGGAATAGGGTTCCTTTTGTCCACACCCACCCCATAATTTGTTGTTTGTTGATTATCTGATGATGCCGATTCTAACAGGTGTGAGGTCTTACCTCATTGTAGTTTTGATTTGCATTTCTCTAATAATTAGTGATGGTGAGCAACTTTTCATGTGCGTCTTGGCCATCTCTGTGTCTTCTTTGAAGAAACGTCTATTTAGATCTTCTGCCCATTTTTGTATTGGGTTGTTTGTTTTATTAATATTAAGCTGCATGAGCTGTTTATATATATTGGAGATTAAACCTTTGTCCATTGATTCGTTTGTGAACGTTTTTGCCCATTCTGAGGGTTGCCTTTTTCCATTCCCGTTCTTTTAACAAAGAAAGAAAGAAAGCAAAAGAAGCAGAACACTAATGTGCGTGAAATATGCCTCTTGAAACTGTCGTTTTGAAATATGGACGTCTTTTGAAGTTTTTGGTCGATATATGACCCCAGGATTTGTTTTCAGGGCAGGAGTCATTTACAGGCCTGTAATGATTTGGAATATCCACTGACCATTAGCGCTGGGATTAAAGCTGCTGTTGTGTGAAACGGCCACAAGGTGGCAGCAGTTCTCCCTTACCAAATCTGGTTACTAGGGCAGCAGAGCCTCAATGGAAGTCGCGTTCTAGATTGGAATTTAGAACGGAATGTGCCAGGAGAAAGCCCCTCAAGTTTGTCTCACTACTTCTTGTTCGTGTTTTTAATTTAATTTATTATTTTTTATTACAGCAAGTTTGAGTACAACATTTAGCTTGTTGTAGGTGTGCAAGAGGTGGTTCTTTTACACATATACATATGTCTGTTCTTCCTGGGATCCTTTTCCCATGTACGTTATGAAAGAATGTTGAGTAGTCTTCTCTTGGTACTCCGTAGGTCTTTGGTGATTATATACGTCTACTGTGTTTGTATATGTCTGTTAACCCCAATATCGTAATGAATTCAATCCTCACAACTTTCCTTTGGTGAACCATAATTTGTTTAATGAATCTGTGATTGCCCTTCTCCGTGGAAATATCTGCCCTGGTATCAATTTATAGGTAACACCTATAACTGATATGATATGATATGTGTCTTTCACTTTCTGACTTACTCCAAGTCACGTGATTACCTCTGGACTCATCTACGGTGCTGCAAATGGCATTGTGTCCTTTTTTTCCTTGGCGAATATTCTGTCTTAGCGAGGTCCATTTTCTGCAATGTGATTCCCTGAGGGCTGAGGATTAGCTGACCTGGGCAGCCTGACCCTGCCTGCAAGCCCTCCCCACGTGTGCCTGGGTTGAGGTCAATATAAACAGCACTCCAGGCAGCAATAGCCCCTGCAGCTGTGCCTGACTCCATATTCTCTGCCCCGTCAGCAGTCTCGGGGCTGTGCTGGTGGGAGGGTGTGAGGGTCCACGGCTTTGTGGGTGGCCCGGTGTGAGTGGGGCTCTGCTGGACTTTCGGCAGGAGTTGCCAGGCTGCCACCTGTAAAGAAGAGGATGTGTCACCCATAACTTCCACTGGAATATCTCTCCGGGCTGAGGTGAGGAAGGAAAAATAGGAGTGGGGGCCGGGACAGGAGGGGTATCTCAGGCAGGGCAATGGAAAGCTTCCAGAAGAGCGCCCGTGGCCAGGACCATCCTGGCTGACCTGTAGGCACCAAGGTGTCCTGCGTGCTGTCGCTGGTGTGGCTCCACGGCCCTTCCTCTAGGCTTTCAAGCCCTTGTACATATTCAGGTGTTTCACCTGGGAAGGGTGGGAACAGTTCAGCAGCAGCTGGCCTGGGGCTCAGCTCACGTTTACTCACAGAGGCCTTGGCACGGTCCCCCAGCTTTGCAATAAGGATGCTCCTTGCGTGGGCGGGCGGGGCTGCTGGCTGTATGGGAGATGATTCCCCACCTCTGGCCAATTTCAGAATTGTTTACCACTGGAGCAAGTGCCTTGGTAGTGTTTTCCTCTGTATAACCGTTAGGTTCAGTTTTTTTTTTCTTTTTTGGCTCAAGTTATATTTTATTCCTGTTTTATGTATTTATGGATATAAGCATGGAAATAATTCATTCTTATAAATACATCAGTGTGAATGGAAGAACTTTTTTTCTGTTTTATTTTTACATTTTATTTTTAAAAATTTTGAAATTTAATTTTATTTATTTTTTTTATACAGTAGGTTATTATTAGTTATCTATTTTATGCATAGACATGTATACAGGTCAATCCCAATCTCCCAACTCATCCCACCACCACCACCCCATGGCTTCCCCCACTTTGTGTCCATACGTTTGTTCTCTACCTCTGTGTCTCTATTTCTGCCCTGCAAACCAGTTCATCTGTACCATTTTTCTAGGTTCCACATATAGGCATTAATATACAATATTTGTTTCTCTCTTTCTGACTTTCTTCACTCTGTATGACAGTCTCTAGATCCATCAACTTCTCTACAAATGACCCAGTTTCATTCCTTTTTATGGCTGAGTAATATTCCATTTTATATATGTACCACATCTTTATCCATTCGTCTGTCTGTGGGCATTTAGGATGCTTCCATTACCTGGCTATTGTAAATAGTGCTGCAATGAACATTGTGGTGAATGTGTCTTTGTGATTTATGGTTTTCTCTGGGTATATGTCCAGAAGTGGGATTGCTGGATCCTATGGTAATTCTCTTTTTAGTTTTTTAAAGGAACCTCCATACTGTTCTCCATAGTGACTGTATCAATTTACATTCCCACCAATAGCGGAAGAGGGTTCCTTTTGTCCACACCCTCCCCAGAATTTGTTGTTTGTAGATTATCTGATGATGCCGATTCTAACAGGTTTGAGATCTTACCTCATTGTAGTTTGATTTGCATTTCTCTAATAATTAGTGATGTTGAGCAGCTTTTCATATGCGTCTTGGCCATCTGTGTGTCTTCTTTGAAGAAACGTCTATTTAGATCTTCTGCCCATTTTTGTATTGGGTTGTTTGTTTTATTAATATTAAGCTGCATGAGCTGTTTATATATATTGGAGATTAAACCTTTGTCCATTGATTCGTTTGTGAACGTTTTCGCCCATTCTGAGGGTTGCCTTTTTCCATTCCCGTTTTTTTAACAAAGAAAGAAAGAAAGCAAAAGAAGCAGAACACTAATGTGCGTGAAATATGCCTCTTGAAACTGTCGTTTTGAAATATGGACGTCTTTTGAATTTTTTGGTCGATATATGACCCCAGGATTTGTTTTCAGGGCAGGTGTCATTTACAGGCCTGTAATGATTTGGAATATCCACTGACCATTAGCGCTGGGATTAAAGCTGCTGTTGTGTGAAACGGCCACAAGGTGGCAGCAGTTCTCCCTTACCAAATCTGGTTACTAGGGCAGCAGAGCCTCCATGGAAGTCGCGTTCTAGATTGGAATTTAGAACGGAATGTTCCAGGAGAAAGCCCCTCAAGTTTGTCTCACTACTTCTTGTTCGTGTTTTTAATTTAATTTATTATTTTTTATTACAGCAAGTTTGAGTACAACCTTTAGCTTGTTGTAGGTGTGCAAGAGGTGGTTCTTTTACACATATACATATGTCTGTTCTTCCTGGGATCCTTTTCCCATGTACGTTATGACAGAATGTTGAGTAGTCTTCTCTTGGTACTCCGTAGGTCTTTGGTGATTATATACGTCTACTGTGTTTGTATATGTCTGTTAACCCCAATATCGTAATGAATTCAATCCTCACACCTTTCCTTTGGTGAACCATAATTTGTTTAATGAATCTGTGATTGCCCTTCTCCGTGGACATATCTGCCCTGGTATCAATTTATAGGTAACACCTCTAATTGATATGATATGATATGTGTCTTTCACTTTCTGACTTACTCCAAGTCACGTGATTACCTCGAGACTCATCTACGGTGCTGCAAATGGCATTGTGTCCTTTTTTTCCTTGGCGAATATTCTGTCTTAGCGAGGTCCATTTTCTGCAATGTGATTCCCTGAGGGCTGAGGATTAGCTGACCTGGGCAGCCTGACCCTGCCGGCAAGCCCTCCCCAGGTGTGCCTGGGTTGAGGTCAATATAAACAGCACTCCAGGCAGCAATAGCCCCTGCAGCTGTGCCTGACTCCATATTCTCTGCCCCGTCAGCAGTCTCGGGGCTGTGCTGGTGGGAGGGTGTGAGGGTCCACGGCTTTGTGGGTGGCCCGGTGTGAGTGGGGCTCTGCTGGACTTTCTGCAGGAGTTGCCAGGCTGCCACCTGTAAAGAAGAGGATGTGTCACCCATAACTTCCACTGGAATATCTCTCCGGGCTGAGGTGAGTAAGGAAAAAAAGGTGTGGGGGCCAGGACTGGAGTGGTATCTCAGGCAGGGCAATGGAAAGCTTCCAGAAGAGTGCAACTGGCCAGAACCATCCTGGCTGACCTGCAGGCACCAAGTTGGCCTGCATGCTGTCGCTGGTGTGGCTCCACGGCCCTTCCTCTAGGCTTTCAAGCCCTTGTACATATTCAGGTGTTTCACCTGGGAATTGTGGGAACAGTTCAGCAGCATCTGGCCTGGGGCTCAGTTCACGTTTACTCACAGAGGCCTCGGCATGGTCTCCCTGCTTTGCAATAAGGACGCTCCTAGCGTGGGCGGGCGGGGCTGCTGGCTGTATGGGAGATGATTCCCCACCTCTGACCAATTTCAGAATTGTTTACAACTGGAGCAAGTGCCTTGGTAGTGTTTTCCTCTGTATAACGGTTAGGTTCAGTTTTTTTTTTCTTTTTTGGTTCAAGTTAGATTTTATTCCTCTTTTATGTATTTATAGATATAAGCATGGAAATAATTCATTCTTATAAATACATCAGTGTGAATGGAAGAACTTTTTTTCGGTTTTATTTTTACATTTTATTTTTAAAATTTTTGAAATTTAATTTTATTTATTTTTTTATACAGTAGGTTATTATTAGTTAACTATTTTATGCATAAACATGTATACAGGTTAATCCCAATCTCCCAACTCATCCCACCACCACCACCCCATGGCTTCCCCCACTTTGTGTCCATACGTTTGTTCTCTACCTCTGTGTCTCTATTTCTGCCCTGCAAACCAGTTCATCTGTACCATTTTTCTAGGTTCCACATATAGGCATTAATATACAATATTTGTTTTTCTCTTTCTGACTTACTTCACTCTGTATGACAGTCTCTAGATCCATCAACTTCTCGACAAATGACCCAGTTTCATTCCCTTTTATGGCTGAGTAGTATTCCATTTTATATATGTACCACATCTTTATCCATTTGTCTGTCTGTGGCCATTTAGGTTGCTTCCATTACCTGGCTATTGTAAATAGTGCTGCAATGAACATTGTGGTGAATGTGTCTTTGTGATTTATGGTTTTCTCTGGGTATATGCCCAGAAGTGGGATTGCTGGATCCTATGGTAATTCTCTTTTTAGTTTTTTAAAGGAACCTCCATACAGTTCTCCATAGTGACTGTATCAATTTACATTCCCACCAATAGCGGAATAGGGTTCCTTTTGTCCACACCCACCCCATAATTTGTTGTTTGTAGATTATCTGATGATGCCGATTCTAACAGGTGTGAGGTCTTACCTCATTGTAGTTTTGATTTGCATTTCTCTAATAATTAGTGATGGTGAGCAACTTTTCATGTGCGTCTTGGCCATCTCTGTGTCTTCTTTGAAGAAACGTCTATTTAGATCTTCTGCCCATTTTTGTATTGGGTTGTTTGTTTTATTAATATTAAGCTGCATGAGCTGTTTATATATATTGGAGATTAAACCTTTGTCCATTGATTCGTTTGTGAACGTTTTTGCCCATTCTGAGGGTTGCCTTTTTCCATTCCCGTTCTTTTAACAAAGAAAGAAAGAAAGCAAAAGAAGCAGAACACTAATGTGCGTGAAATATGCCTCTTGAAACTGTCGTTTTGAAATATGGACGTCTTTTGAAGTTTTTGGTCGATATATGACCCCAGGATTTGTTTTCAGGGCAGGAGTCATTTACAGGCCTGTAATGATTTGGAATATCCACTGACCATTAGCGCTGGGATTAAAGCTGCTGTTGTGTGAAACGGCCACAAGGTGGCAGCAGTTCTCCCTTACCAAATCTGGTTACTAGGGCAGCAGAGCCTCAATGGAAGTCGCGTTCTAGATTGGAATTTAGAACGGAATGTGCCAGGAGAAAGCCCCTCAAGTTTGTCTCACTACTTCTTGTTCGTGTTTTTAATTTAATTTATTATTTTTTATTACAGCAAGTTTGAGTACAACATTTAGCTTGTTGTAGGTGTGCAAGAGGTGGTTCTTTTACACATATACATATGTCTGTTCTTCCTGGGATCCTTTTCCCATGTACATTATGAAAGAATGTTGAGTAGTCTTCTCTTGGTACTCCGTAGGTCTTTGGTGATTATATACGTCTACTGTGTTTGTATATGTCTGTTAACCCCAATATCGTAATGAATTCAATCCTCACAACTTTCCTTTGGTGAACCATAATTTGTTTAATGAATCTGTGATTGCCCTTCTCCGTGGAAATATCTGCCCTGGTATCAATTTATAGGTAACACCTATAACTGATATGATATGATATGTGTCTTTCACTTTCTGACTTACTCCAAGTCACGTGATTACCTCTGGACTCATCTACGGTGCTGCAAATGGCATTGTGTCCTTTTTTTCCTTGGCGAATATTCTGTCTTAGCGAGGTCCATTTTCTGCAATGTGATTCCCTGAGGGCTGAGGATTAGCTGACCTGGGCAGCCTGACCCTGCCTGCAAGCCCTCCCCACGTGTGCCTGGGTTGAGGTCAATATAAACAGCACTCCAGGCAGCAATAGCCCCTGCAGCTGTGCCTGACTCCATATTCTCTGCCCCGTCAGCAGTCTCGGGGCTGTGCTGGTGGGAGGGTGTGAGGGTCCACGGCTTTGTGGGTGGCCCGGTGTGAGTGGGGCTCTGCTGGACTTTCGGCAGGAGTTGCCAGGCTGCCACCTGTAAAGAAGAGGATGTGTCACCCATAACTTCCACTGGAATATCTCTCCGGGCTGAGGTGAGGAAGGAAAAATAGGAGTGGGGGCCGGAACAGGAGGGGTATCTCAGGCAGGGCAATGGAAAGCTTCCAGAAGAGCGCCCGTGGCCAGGACCATCCTGGCTGACCTGTAGGCACCAAGGTGTCCTGCGTGCTGTCGCTGGTGTGGCTCCACGGCCCTTCCTCTAGGCTTTCAAGCCCTTGTACATATTCAGGTGTTTCACCTGGGAAGGGTGGGAACAGTTCAGCAGCAGCTGGCCTGGGGCTCAGCTCACGTTTACTCACAGAGGCCTTGGCACGGTCCCCCAGCTTTGCAATAAGGATGCTCCTTGCGTGGGCGGGCGGGGCTGCTGGCTGTATGGGAGATGATTCCCCACCTCTGGCCAATTTCAGAATTGTTTACCACTGGAGCAAGTGCCTTGGTAGTGTTTTCCTCTGTATAACCGTTAGGTTCAGTTTTTTTTTTCTTTTTTGGCTCAAGTTATATTTTATTCCTGTTTTATGTATTTATGGATATAAGCATGGAAATAATTCATTCTTATAAATACATCAGTGTGAATGGAAGAACTTTTTTTCTGTTTTATTTTTACATTTTATTTTTAAAAATTTTGAAATTTAATTTTATTTATTTTTTTTATACAGTAGGTTATTATTAGTTATCTATTTTATGCATAGACATGTATACAGGTCAATCCCAATCTCCCAACTCATCCCACCACCACCACCCCATGGCTTCCCCCACTTTGTGTCCATACGTTTGTTCTCTACCTCTGTGTCTCTATTTCTGCCCTGCAAACCAGTTCATCTGTACCATTTTTCTAGGTTCCACATATAGGCATTAATATACAATATTTGTTTCTCTCTTTCTGACTTTCTTCACTCTGTATGACAGTCTCTAGATCCATCAACTTCTCTACAAATGACCCAGTTTCATTCCTTTTTATGGCTGAGTAATATTCCATTTTATATATGTACCACATCTTTATCCATTCGTCTGTCTGTGGGCATTTAGGATGCTTCCATTACCTGGCTATTGTAAATAGTGCTGCAATGAACATTGTGGTGAATGTGTCTTTGTGATTTATGGTTTTCTCTGGGTATATGTCCAGAAGTGGGATTGCTGGATCCTATGGTAATTCTCTTTTTAGTTTTTTAAAGGAACCTCCATACTGTTCTCCATAGTGACTGTATCAATTTACATTCCCACCAATAGCGGAAGAGGGTTCCTTTTGTCCACACCCTCCCCAGAATTTGTTGTTTGTAGATTATCTGATGATGCCGATTCTAACAGGTTTGAGGTCTTACCTCATTGTAGTTTGATTTGCATTTCTCTAATAATTAGTGATGTTGAGCAGCTTTTCATATGCGTCTTGGCCATCTGTGTGTCTTCTTTGAAGAAACGTCTATTTAGATCTTCTGCCCATTTTTGTATTGGGTTGTTTGTTTTATTAATATTAAGCTGCATGAGCTGTTTATATATATTGGATATTAAACCTTTGTCCATTGATTCGTTTGTGAACGTTTTCGCCCATTCTGAGGGTTGCCTTTTTCCATTCCCGTTTTTTTAACAAAGAAAGAAAGAAAGCAAAAGAAGCAGAACACTAATGTGCGTGAAATATGCCTCTTGAAACTGTCGTTTTGAAATATGGACGTCTTTTGAATTTTTTGGTCGATATATGACCCCAGGATTTGTTTTCAGGGCAGGTGTCATTTACAGGCCTGTAATGATTTGGAATATCCACTGACCATTAGCGCTGGGATTAAAGCTGCTGTTGTGTGAAACGGCCACAAGGTGGCAGCAGTTCTCCCTTACCAAATCTGGTTACTAGGGCAGCAGAGCCTCCATGGAAGTCGCGTTCTAGATTGGAATTTAGAACGGAATGTTCCAGGAGAAAGCCCCTCAAGTTTGTCTCACTACTTCTTGTTCGTGTTTTTAATTTAATTTATTATTTTTTATTACAGCAAGTTTGAGTACAACCTTTAGCTTGTTGTAGGTGTGCAAGAGGTGGTTCTTTTACACATATACATATGTCTGTTCTTCCTGGGATCCTTTTCCCATGTACGTTATGACAGAATGTTGAGTAGTCTTCTCTTGGTACTCCGTAGGTCTTTGGTGATTATATATGTCTACTGTGTTTGTATATGTCTGTTAACCCCAATATCGTAATGAATTCAATCCTCACACCTTTCCTTTGGTGAACCATAATTTGTTTAATGAATCTGTGATTGCCCTTCTCCGTGGACATATCTGCCCTGGTATCAATTTATAGGTAACACCTCTAATTGATATGATATGATATGTGTCTTTCACTTTCTGACTTACTCCAAGTCACGTGATTACCTCGAGACTCATCTACGGTGCTGCAAATGGCATTGTGTCCTTTTTTTCCTTGGCGAATATTCTGTCTTAGCGAGGTCCATTTTCTGCAATGTGATTCCCTGAGGGCTGAGGATTAGCTGACCTGGGCAGCCTGACCCTGCCGGCAAGCCCTCCCCAGGTGTGCCTGGGTTGAGGTCAATATAAACAGCACTCCAGGCAGCAATAGCCCCTGCAGCTGTGCCTGACTCCATATTCTCTGCCCCGTCAGCAGTCTCGGGGCTGTGCTGGTGGGAGGGTGTGAGGGTCCACGGCTTTGTGGGTGGCCCGGTGTGAGTGGGGCTCTGCTGGACTTTCTGCAGGAGTTGCCAGGCTGCCACCTGTAAACAAGAGGATGTGTCACCCATAACTTCCACTGGAATATCTCTCCGGGCTGAGGTGAGAAAGGAAAAAAAGGAGTGGGGGCTGGGACTGGAGTGGTATCTCAGGCAGGGCAATGGAAAGCATCCAGAAGAGTGCAACTGGCCAGGACCATCCTGGCTGACCTTCAGGCACAATGTTGGCCTGCATGCTGTCGCTGGTGTGGATCCACGGCCCTTCCTCTAGGCTTTCAAGCCCTTGTACATATTCAGGTGTTTCACCTGGGAATTGTGGGAACAGTTCAGCAGCATCTGGCCTGGGGCTCAGCTCACGTTTACTCACAGAGGCCTCGGCATGGTCTCCCTGCTTTGCAATAAGGACGCTCCTTGCGTGGGTGGGCGGGGCTGCTGGCTGTATGGGAGATGATTCCCCACCTCTGACCAATTTCAGAATTGTTTACAACTGGAGCAAGTGCCTTGGTAGTGTTTTCCTCTGTATAACGGTTAGGTTCAGTTTTTTTTTTCTTTTTTGGTTCAAGTTAGATTTTATTCCTCTTTTATGTGTTTATAGATATAAGCATGGAAATAATTCATTCTTATAAATACATCAGTGTGAATGGAAGAACTTTTTTTCGGTTTTATTTTTACATTTTATTTTTAAAATTTTTGAAATTTAATTTTATTTATTTCTTTATACAGTAGGTTATTATTAGTTATCTATTTTATGCATAAACATGTATACAGGTCAATCCCAATCTCCCAACTCATCCCACCACCACCACCCCATGGCTTCCCCCACTTTGTGTCCATACGTTTGTTCTCTACCTCTGTGTCTCTATTTCTGCCCTGCAAACCAGTTCATCTGTACCATTTTTCTAGGTTCCACATATAGGCATTAATATACAATATTTGTTTTTCTCTTTCTGACTTACTTCACTCTGTATGACAGTCTCTAGATCCATCAACTTCTCGACAAATGACCCAGTTTCATTCCTTTTTATGGCTGAGTAGTATTCCATTTTATATATGTACCACATCTTTATCCATTTGTCTGTCTGTGGCCATTTAGGTTGCTTCCATTACCTGGCTATTGTAAATAGTGCTGCAATGAACATTGTGGTGAATGTGTCTTTGTGATTTATGGTTTTCTCTGGGTATATGCCCAGAAGTGGGATTGCTGGATCCTATGGTAATTCTCTTTTTAGTTTTTTAAAGGAACCTCCATACTGTTCTCCATAGTGACTGTATCAATTTACATTCCCACCAATAGCGGAAGAGGGTTCCTTTTGTCCACACCCTCCACAGAATTTGTTGTTTGTAGATTATCTGATGATGCCGATTCTAACAGGTGTGAGGTCTTACCTCATTGTAGTTTTGATTTGCATTTCTCTAATAATTAGTGATGGTGAGCAGCTTTTCATGTGCGTCTTGGCCATCTCTGTGTCTTCTTTGAAGAAACGTCTATTTAGATCTTCTGCCCATTTTTGTATTGGGTTGTTTGTTTTATTAATATTAAGCTGCATGAGCTGTTTATATATATTGGAGATTAAACCTTTGTCCATTGATTCGTTTGTGAACGTTTTCGCCCATTCTGTGGGTTGCCTTTTTCCATTCCCGTTCTTTTAACAAAGAAAGAAAGAAAGCAAAAGAAGCAGAACACTAATGTGCGTGAAATATGCCTCTTGAAACTGTCGTTTTGAAATATGGACGTCTTTTGAAGTTTTTGGTCGATATATGACCCCAGGATTTGTTTTCAGGGCAGGTGTCATTTACAGGCCTGTAATGATTTGGAATATCCACTGACCATTAGCGCTGGGATTAAAGCTGCTGTTGTGTGAAATGGCCACAAGGTGGCAGCAGTTCTCCCTTACCAAATCTGGTTACTAGGGCAGCAGAGCCTCAATGGAAGTCGCGTTTTAGATTGGAATTTAGAACGGAATGTGCCAGGAGAAAGCCCCTCAAGTTTGTCTCACTACTTCTTGTTCGTGTTTTTAATTTAATTTTTTATTTTTTATTACAGCAAGTTTGAGTACAACATTTAGCTTGTTGTAGGTGTGCAAGAGGTGGTTCTTTTACACATATACATATGTCTGTTCTTCCTGGGATCCTTTTCCCATGTACGTTATGACAGAATGTTGAGTAGTCTTCTCTTGGTACTCCGTAGGTCTTTGGTGATTATATACGTCTACTGTGTTTGTATATGTCTGTTAACCCCAATATCGTAATGAATTCAATCCTCACACCTTTCCTTTGGTGAACCATAAGTTTGTTTAATGAATCTGTGATTGCCCTTCTCCGTGGAAATATCTGCCCTGGTATCAATTTATAGGTAACACCTATAAGTGATATGATATGATATGTGTCTTTCATTTTCTGACTTACTCCAAGTCACGTGATTACCTCTGGACTCATCTACGGTGCTGCAAATGGCATTGTGTCCTTTTTTTCCTTGGCGAATATTCTGTCTTAGTGAGGTCCATTTTCTGCAATGTGATTCCCTGAGGGCTGAGGATTAGCTGACCTGGGCAGCCTGACCCTGCCGGCAAGCCCTCCCCAGGTGTGCCTGGGTTGAGGTCAATATAAACAGCACTCCAGGCAGCAATAGCCCCTGCAGCTGTGCCTGACTCCATATTCTCTGCCCCGTCAGCAGTCTCGGGGCTGTGCTGGTGGGAGGGTGTGAGGGTCCACGGCTTTGTGGGTGGCCCGGTGTGAGTGGGGCTCTGCTGGACTTTCGGCAGGAGTTGCCAGGCTGCCACCTGTAAAGAAGAGGATGTGTCACCCATAACTTCCACTGGAATATCTCTCCGGGCTGAGGTGAGGAAGGAAAAAAAGGAGTGGGGGCCCGGACAGGAGGGGTATCTCAGGCAGGGCAATGGAATGGTTCCAGAAGAGCGCCCGTGGCCAGGACCATCCTGGCTGACCTGCAGGCACCAAGTTGGCCTGCGTGCTGTCGCTGGTGTGGCTCCACGGCCCTTCCTCTAGGCTTTCAAGCCCTTGTACATATTCAGGTGTTTCACCTGGGAACGGTGGGAACCGTTCAGCAGCATCTGGCCTGGGGCTCAGCTCACGTTTACTCACAGAGGCCTCGGCACGGTCTCCCAGCTTTGCAATAAGGATGCTCCTTGCGTGGGCGGGCGGGGCTGCTGGCTGTATGGGAGATGATTCCCCACCTCTGACCAATTTCAGAATTGTTTACCACTGGAGCAAGTGCCTTGGTAGTGTATTCCTCTGTATAACTGTTAGGTTCAGTTTTTTTTTTCTTTTTTGGTTCAAGATAGATTTTATTCCTCTTTTATGTGTTTATAGATATAAGCATGGAAATAATTCATTCTTATAAATACATCAGTGTGAATGGAAGAACTTTTTTTCTGTTTTATTTTTACATTTTATTTTTAAAAATTTTGAAATTTAATTTTATTTATTTTTTTATACAGTAGGTTACTATTAGTTATCTATTTTATGCATAGACATGTATACAGGTCAATCCCAATCTCCCAACTCATCCCACCACCACCACCCCATGGCTTCCCCCACTTTGTGTCCATACGTTTGTTCTCTACCTCTGTGTCTCTATTTCTGCCCTGCAAACCAGTTCATCTGTACCATTTTTCTAGGTTCCACATATAGGCATTAATATACAATATTTGTTTCTCTCTTTCTGACTTACTTCACTCTGTATGACAGTCTCTAGATCCATCAACTTCTCTACAAATGACCCAGTTTCATTCCTTTTTATGGCTGAGTAATATTCCATTTTATATATGTACCACATCTTTATCCATTCGTCTGTCTGTGGGCATTTAGGTTGCTTCCATTACCTGGCTATTGTAAATAGTGCTGCAATGAACATTGTGGTGAATGTGTCTTTGTGATTTATGGTTTTCTCTGGGTATATGTCCAGAAGTGGGATTGCTGGATCCTATGGTAATTCTCTTTTTAGTTTTTTAAAGGAACATCCATACTGTTCTCCATAGTGACTGTATCAATTTACATTCCCACCAATTGCGGAAGAGGGTTCCTTTTGTCCACACCCTCCCCAGAATTTGTTGTTTGTAGATTATCTGATGATGCCGATTCTAACAGGTTTGAGGTCTTACCTCATTGTAGTTTGATTTGCATTTCTCTAATAATTAGTGATGTTGAGCAGCTTTTCATATGCGTCTTGGCCATCTGTGTGTCATCTTTGAAGAAACGTCTATTTAGATCTTCTGCCCATTTTTGTATTGGGTTGTTTGTTTTATTAATATTAAGCTGCATGAGCTGTTTATATATATTGGAGATTAAACCTTTGTCCATTGATTCGTTTGTGAACGTTTTCGCCCATTCTGAGGGTTGCCTTTTTCCATTCCCGTTTTTTTAACAAAGAAAGAAAGAAAGCAAAAGAAGCAGAACACTAATGTGCGTGAAATATGCCTCTTGAAACTGTCGTTTTGAAATATGGACGTCTTTTGAATTTTTTGGTCGATATATGACCCCAGGATTTGTTTTCAGGGCAGGTGTCATTTACAGGCCTGTAATGATTTGGAATATCCACTGACCATTAGCGCTGGGATTAAAGCTGCTGTTGTGTGAAACGGCCACAAGGTGGCAGCAGTTCTCCCTTACCAAATCTGGTTACTAGGGCAGCAGAGCCTCCATGGAAGTCGCGTTCTAGATTGGAATTTAGAACGGAATGTTCCAGGAGAAAGCCCCTCAAGTTTGTCTCACTACTTCTTGTTCGTGTTTTTAATTTAATTTATTATTTTTTATTACAGCAAGTTTGAGTACAACCTTTAGCTTGTTGTAGGTGTGCAAGAGGTGGTTCTTTTACACATATACATATGTCTGTTCTTCCTGGGATCCTTTTCCCATGTACGTTATGACAGAATGTTGAGTAGTCTTCTCTTGGTACTCCGTAGGTCTTTGGTGATTATATACGTCTACTGTGTTTGTATATGTCTGTTAACCCCAATATCGTAATGAATTCAATCCTCACACCTTTCCTTTGGTGAACCATAATTTGTTTAATGAATCTGTGATTGCCCTTCTCCGTGGACATATCTGCCCTGGTATCAATTTATAGGTAACACCTCTAATTGATATGATATGATATGTGTCTTTCACTTTCTGACTTACTCCAAGTCACGTGATTACCTCGAGACTCATCTACGGTGCTGCAAATGGCATTGTGTCCTTTTTTTCCTTGGCGAATATTCTGTCTTAGCGAGGTCCATTTTCTGCAATGTGATTCCCTGAGGGCTGAGGATTAGCTGACCTGGGCAGCCTGACCCTGCCGGCAAGCCCTCCCCAGGTGTGCCTGGGTTGAGGTCAATATAAACAGCACTCCAGGCAGCAATAGCCCCTGCAGCTGTGCCTGACTCCATATTCTCTGCCCCGTCAGCAGTCTCGGGGCTGTGCTGGTGGGAGGGTGTGAGGGTCCACGGCTTTGTGGGTGGCCCGGTGTGAGTGGGGCTCTGCTGGACTTTCGGCAGGAGTTGCCAGGCTGCCACCTGTAAAGAAGAGGATGTGTCACCCATAACTTCCACTGGAATATCTCTCCGGGCTGAGGTGAGGAAGGAAAAAAAGGAGTGGGGGCCCGGACAGGAGGGGTATCTCAGGCAGGGCAATGGAATGGTTCCAGAAGAGCGCCCGTGGCCAGGACCATCCTGGCTGACCTGCAGGCACCAAGTTGGCCTGCGTGCTGTCGCTGGTGTGGCTCCACGGCCCTTCCTCTAGGCTTTCAAGCCCTTGTACATATTCAGGTGTTTCACCTGGGAACGGTGGGAACCGTTCAGCAGCATCTGGCCTGGGGCTCAGCTCACGTTTACTCACAGAGGCCTCGGCACGGTCTCCCAGCTTTGCAATAAGGATGCTCCTTGCGTGGGCGGGCGGGGCTGCTGGCTGTATGGGAGATGATTCCCCACCTCTGACCAATTTCAGAATTGTTTACCACTGGAGCAAGTGCCTTGGTAGTGTATTCCTCTGTATAACTGTTAGGTTCAGTTTTTTTTTTCTTTTTTGGTTCAAGATAGATTTTATTCCTCTTTTATGTGTTTATAGATATAAGCATGGAAATAATTCATTCTTATAAATACATCAGTGTGAATGGAAGAACTTTTTTTCTGTTTTATTTTTACATTTTATTTTTAAAAATTTTGAAATTTAATTTTATTTATTTTTTTATACAGTAGGTTACTATTAGTTATCTATTTTATGCATAGACATGTATACAGGTCAATCCCAATCTCCCAACTCATCCCACCACCACCACCCCATGGCTTCCCCCACTTTGTGTCCATACGTTTGTTCTCTACCTCTGTGTCTCTATTTCTGCCCTGCAAACCAGTTCATCTGTACCATTTTTCTAGGTTCCACATATAGGCATTAATATACAATATTTGTTTCTCTCTTTCTGACTTACTTCACTCTGTATGACAGTCTCTAGATCCATCAACTTCTCTACAAATGACCCAGTTTCATTCCTTTTTATGGCTGAGTAATATTCCATTTTATATATGTACCACATCTTTATCCATTCGTCTGTCTGTGGGCATTTAGGTTGCTTCCATTACCTGGCTATTGTAAATAGTGCTGCAATGAACATTGTGGTGAATGTGTCTTTGTGATTTATGGTTTTCTCTGGGTATATGTCCAGAAGTGGGATTGCTGGATCCTATGGTAATTCTCTTTTTAGTTTTTTAAAGGAACATCCATACTGTTCTCCATAGTGACTGTATCAATTTACATTCCCACCAGTAGCGGAAGAGGGTTCCTTTTGTCCACACCCTCCCCAGAATTTGTTGTTTGTAGATTATCTGATGATGCCGATTCTAACAGGTTTGAGGTCTTACCTCATTGTAGTTTGATTTGCATTTCTCTAATAATTAGTGATGTTGAGCAGCTTTTCATATGCGTCTTGGCCATCTGTGTGTCTTCTTTGAAGAAACGTCTATTTAGATCTTCTGCCCATTTTTGTATTGGGTTGTTTGTTTTATTAATAATAAGCTGCATGAGCTGTTTATATATATTGGAGATTAAACCTTTGTCCATTGATTCGTTTGTGAACGTTTTCGCCCATTCTGAGGGTTGCCTTTTTCCATTCCCGTTTTTTTAACAAAGAAAGAAAGAAAGCAAAAGAAGCAGAACACTAATGTGCGTGAAATATGCCTCTTGAAACTGTCGTTTTGAAATATGGACGTCTTTTGAATTTTTTGGTCGATATATGACTCCAGGATTTGTTTTCAGGGCAGGTGTCATTTACAGGCCTGTAATGATTTGGAATATCCACTGACCATTAGCGCTGGGATTAAAGCTACTGTTGTGTGAAACGGCCACAAGGTGGCAGCAGTTCTCCCTTACCAAATCTGGTTACTAGGGCAGCAGAGCCTCCATGGAAGTCGCGTTCTAGATTGGAATTTAGAACGGAATGTTCCAGGAGAAAGCCCCTCAAGTTTGTCTCACTACTTCTTGTTCGTGTTTTTAATTTAATTTATTATTTTTTATTACAGCAAGTTTGAGTACAACCTTTAGCTTGTTGTAGGTGTGCAAGAGGTGGTTCTTTTACACATATACATATGTCTGTTCTTCCTGGGATCCTTTTCCCATGTACGTTATGACAGAATGTTGAGTAGTCTTCTCTTGGTACTCCGTAGGTCTTTGGTGATTATATACGTCTACTGTGTTTGTATATGTCTGTTAACCCCAATATCGTAATGAATTCAATCCTCACACCTTTCCTTTGGTGAACCATAATTTGTTTAATGAATCTGTGATTGCCCTTCTCCGTGGACATATCTGCCCTGGTATCAATTTATAGGTAACACCTCTAATTGATATGATATGATATGTGTCTTTCACTTTCTGACTTACTCCAAGTCACGTGATTACCTCGAGACTCATCTACGGTGCTGCAAATGGCATTGTGTCCTTTTTTTCCTTGGCGAATATTCTGTCTTAGCGAGGTCCATTTTCTGCAATGTGATTCCCTGAGGGCTGAGGATTAGCTGACCTGGGCAGCCTGACCCTGCCGGCAAGCCCTCCCCAGGTGTGCCTGGGTTGAGGTCAATATAAACAGCACTCCAGGCAGCAATAGCCCCTGCAGCTGTGCCTGACTCCATATTCTCTGCCCCGTCAGCAGTCTCGGGGCTGTGCTGGTGGGAGGGTGTGAGGGTCCACGGCTTTGTGGGTGGCCCGGTGTGAGTGGGGCTCTGCTGGACTTTCTGCAGGAGTTGCCAGGCTGCCACCTGTAAACAAGAGGATGTGTCACCCATAACTTCCACTGGAATATCTCTCCGGGCTGAGGTGAGAAAGGAAAAAAAGGAGTGGGGGACGGGACTGGAGTGGTATCTCAGGCAGGGCAATGGAAAGCATCCAGAAGAGTGCAACTGGCCAGGACCATCCTGGCTGACCTGCAGGCACCATGTTGGCCTGCATGCTGTCGCTGGTGTGGCTCCACGGCCCTTCCTCTAGGCTTTCAAGCCCTTGTACATATTCAGGTGTTTCACCTGGGAATTGTGGGAACAGTTCAGCAGCATCTGGCCTGGGGCTCAGCTCACGTTTACTCACAGAGGCCTCGGCATGGTCTCCCTGCTTTGCAATAAGGACGCTCCTTGCGTGGGTGGGCGGGGCTGCTGGCTGTATGGGAGATGATTCCCCACCTCTGACCAATTTCAGAATTGTTTACAACTGGAGCAAGTGCCTTGGTAGTGTTTTCCTCTGTATAACGGTTAGGTTCAGTTTTTTTTTTCTTTTTTGGTTCAAGTTAGATTTTATTCCTCTTTTATGTGTTTATAGATATAAGCATGGAAATAATTCATTCTTATAAATACATCAGTGTGAATGGAAGAACTTTTTTTCGGTTTTATTTTTACATTTTATTTTTAAAATTTTTGAAATTTAATTTTATTTATTTCTTTATACAGTAGGTTATTATTAGTTATCTATTTTATGCATAAACATGTATACAGGTCAATCCCAATCTCCCAACTCATCCCACCACCACCACCCCATGGCTTCCCCCACTTTGTGTCCATACGTTTGTTCTCTACCTCTGTGTCTCTATTTCTGCCCTGCAAACCAGTTCATCTGTACCATTTTTCTAGGTTCCACATATAGGCATTAATATACAATATTTGTTTTTCTCTTTCTGACTTACTTCACTCTGTATGACAGTCTCTAGATCCATCAACTTCTCGACAAATGACCCAGTTTCATTCCTTTTTATGGCTGAGTAGTATTCCATTTTATATATGTACCACATCTTTATCCATTTGTCTGTCTGTGGCCATTTAGGTTGCTTCCATTACCTGGCTCTTGTAAATAGTGCTGCAATGAACATTGTGGTGAATGTGTCTTTGTGATTTATGGTTTTCTCTGGGTATATGCCCAGAAGTGGGATTGCTGGATCAGATGGTAATTCTCTTTTTAGTTTTTTAAAGGAACCTCCATACTGTTCTCCATAGTGACTGTATCAATTTACATTCCCACCAATAGCGGAATAGGGTTCCTTTTGTCCACACCCTCCCCAGAATTTGTTGTTTGTAGATTATCTGATGATGCCGATTCTAACAGGTGTGAGGTCTTACCTCATTGTAGTTTTGATTTGCATTTCTCTAATAATTAGTGATGGTGAGCAGCTTTTCATGTGAGTCTTGGCCATCTCTGTGTCTTCTTTGAAGAAACGTCTATTTAGATCTTCTGCCCATTTTTGTATTGGGTTGTTTGTTTTATTAATATTAAGCTGCATGAGCTGTTTATATATATTGGAGATTAAACCTTTGTCCATTGATTCGTTTGTGAACGTTTTCGCCCATTCTGTGGGTTGCCTTTTTCCATTCCCGTTCTTTTAACAAAGAAAGAAAGAAAGCAAAAGAAGCAGAACACTAATGTGCGTGAAATATGCCTCTTGAAACTGTCGTTTTGAAATATGGACGTCTTTTGAAGTTTTTGGTCGATATATGACCCCAGGATTTGTTTTCAGGGCAGGTGTCATTTACAGGCCTGTAATGATTTGGAATATCCACTGACCATTAGCGCTGGGATTAAAGCTGCTGTTGTGTGAAACGGCCACAAGGTGGCAGCAGTTCTCCCTTACCAAATCTGGTTACTAGGGCAGCAGAGCCTCAATGGAAGTCGCGTTCTAGATTGGAATTTAGAACGGAATGTGCCAGGAGAAAGCCCCTCAAGTTGGTCTCACTACTTCTTGTTCGTGTTTTTAATTTAATTTTTTATTTTTTATTACAGCAAGTTTGAGTACAACATTTAGCTTGTTGTAGGTGTGCAAGAGGTGGTTCTTTTACACATATACATATGTCTGTTCTTCCTGGGATCCTTTTCCCATGTACGTTATGACAGAATGTTGAGTAGTCTTCTCTTGGTACTCCGTAGGTCTTTGGTGATTATATACGTCTACTGTGTTTGTATATGTCTGTTAACCCCAATATCGTAATGAATTCAATCCTCACACCTTTCCTTTGGTGAACCATAAGTTTGTTTAATGAATCTGTGATTGCCCTTCTCCGTGGAAATATCTGCCCTGGTATCAATTTATAGGTAACACCTATAAATGATATGATATGATATGTGTCTTTCATTTTCTGACTTACTCCAAGTCACGTGATTACCTCTGGACTCATCTACGGTGCTGCAAATGGCATTGTGTCCTTTTTTTCCTTGGCGAATATTCTGTCTTAGTGAGGTCCATTTTCTGCAATGTGATTCCCTGAGGGCTGAGGATTAGCTGACCTGGGCAGCCTGACCCTGCCGGCAAGCCCTCCCCAGGTGTGCCTGGGTTGAGGTCAATATAAACAGCACTCCAGGCAGCAATAGCCCCTGCAGCTGTGCCTGACTCCATATTCTCTGCCCCGTCAGCAGTCTCGGGGCTGTGCTGGTGGGAGGGTGTGAGGGTCCACGGCTTTGTGGGTGGCCCGGTGTGAGTGGGGCTCTGCTGGACTTTCGGCAGGAGTTGCCAGGCTGCCACCTGTAAAGAAGAGGATGTGTCACCCATAACTTCCACTGGAATATCTCTCCGGGCTGAGGTGAGGAAGGAAAAAAAGGAGTGGGGGCCCGGACAGGAGGGGTATCTCAGGCAGGGCAATGGAATGGTTCCAGAAGAGCGCCCGTGGCCAGGACCATCCTGGCTGACCTGCAGGCACCAAGTTGGCCTGCGTGCTGTCGCTGGTGTGGCTCCACGGCCCTTCCTCTAGGCTTTCAAGCCCTTGTACATATTCAGGTGTTTCACCTGGGAACGGTGGGAACCGTTCAGCAGCATCTGGCCTGGGGCTCAGCTCACGTTTACTCACAGAGGCCTCGGCACGGTCTCCCAGCTTTGCAATAAGGATGCTCCTTGCGTGGGCGGGCGGGGCTGCTGGCTGTATGGGAGATGATTCCCCACCTCTGACCAATTTCAGAATTGTTTACCACTGGAGCAAGTGCCTTGGTAGTGTATTCCTCTGTATAACTGTTAGGTACAGTTTTTTTTTTTCTTTTTTGGTTCAAGATAGATTTTATTCCTCTTTTATGTGTTTATAGATATAAGCATGGAAATAATTCATTCTTATAAATACATCAGTGTGAATGGAAGAACTTTTTTTCTGTTTTATTTTTACATTTTATTTTTAAAAATTTTGAAATTTAATTTTATTTATTTTTTTATACAGTAGGTTACTATTAGTTATCTATTTTATGCATAGACATGTATACAGGTCAATCCCAATCTCCCAACTCATCCCACCACCACCACCACATGGCTTCCCCCACTTTGTGTCCATACGTTTGTTCTCTACCTCTGTGTCTCTATTTCTGCCCTGCAAACCAGTTCATCTGTACCATTTTTCTAGGTTCCACATATAGGCATTAATATACAATATTTGTTTCTCTCTTTCTGACTTACTTCACTCTGTATGACAGTCTCTAGATCCATCAACTTCTCTACAAATGACCCAGTTTCATTCCTTTTTATGGCTGAGTAATATTCCATTTTATATATGTACCACATCTTTATCCATTCGTCTGTCTGTGGGCATTTAGGTTGCTTCCATTACCTGGCTATTGTAAATAGTGCTGCAATGAACATTGTGGTGAATGTGTCTTTGTGATTTATGGTTTTCTCTGGGTATATGTCCAGAAGTGGGATTGCTGGATCCTATGGTAATTCTCTTTTTAGTTTTTTAAAGGAACCTCCATACTGTTCTCCATAGTGACTGTATCAATTTACATTCCCACCAATAGCGGAAGAGGGTTCCTTTTGTCCACACCCTCCCCAGAATTTGTTGTTTGTAGATTATCTGATGATGCCGATTCTAACAGGTTTGAGGTCTTACCTCATTGTAGTTTGATTTGCATTTCTCTAATAATTAGTGATGTTGAGCAGCTTTTCATATGCGTCTTGGCCATCTGTGTGTCATCTTTGAAGAAACGTCTATTTAGATCTTCTGCCCATTTTTGTATTGGGTTGTTTGTTTTATTAATAATAAGCTGCATGAGCTGTTTATATATATTGGAGATTAAACCTTTGTCCATTGATTCGTTTGTGAACGTTTTCGCCCATTCTGAGGGTTGCCTTTTTCCATTCCCGTTTTTTTAACAAAGAAAGAAAGAAAGCAAAAGAAGCAGAACACTAATGTGCGTGAAATATGCCTCTTGAAACTGTCGTTTTGAAATATGGACGTCTTTTGAATTTTTTGGTCGATATATGACCCCAGGATTTGTTTTCAGGGCAGGTGTCATTTACAGGCCTGTAATGATTTGGAATATCCACTGACCATTAGCGCTGGGATTAAAGCTGCTGTTCTGTGAAACGGCCACAAGGTGGCAGCAGTTCTCCCTTACCAAATCTGGTTACTAGGGCAGCAGAGCCTCCATGGAAGTCGCGTTCTAGATTGGAATTTAGAACGGAATGTTCCAGGAGAAAGCCCCTCAAGTTTGTCTCACTACTTCTTGTTCGTGTTTTTAATTTAATTTATTATTTTTTATTACAGCAAGTTTGAGTACAACCTTTAGCTTGTTGTAGGTGTGCAAGAGGTGGTTCTTTTACACATATACATATGTCTGTTCTTCCTGGGATCCTTTTCCCATGTACGTTATGACAGAATGTTGAGTAGTCTTCTCTTGGTACTCCGTAGGTCTTTGGTGATTATATACGTCTACTGTGTTTGTATATGTCTGTTAACCCCAATATCGTAATGAATTCAATCCTCACACCTTTCCTTTGGTGAACCATAATTTGTTTAATGAATCTGTGATTGCCCTTCTCCGTGGACATATCTGCCCTGGTATCAATTTATAGGTAACACCTCTAATTGATATGATATGATATGTGTCTTTCACTTTCTGACTTACTCCAAGTCACGTGATTACCTCGAGACTCATCTACGGTGCTGCAAATGGCATTGTGTCCTTTTTTTCCTTGGCGAATATTCTGTCTTAGCGAGGTCCATTTTCTGCAATGTGATTCCCTGAGGGCTGAGGATTAGCTGACCTGGGCAGCCTGACCCTGCCGGCAAGCCCTCCCCAGGTGTGCCTGTGTTGAGGTCAATATAAACAGCACTCCAGGCAGCAATAGCCCCTGCAGCTGTGCCTGACTCCATATTCTCTGCCCCGTCAGCAGTCTCGGGGCTGTGCTGGTGGGAGGGTGTGAGGGTCCACGGCTTTGTGGGTGGCCCGGTGTGAGTGGGGCTCTGCTGGACTTTCTGCAGGAGTTGCCAGGCTGCCACCTGTAAACAAGAGGATGTGTCACCCATAACTTCCACTGGAATATCTCTCCGGGCTGAGGTGAGAAAGGAAAAAAAGGAGTGGGGGCCAGGACTGGAGTGGTATCTCAGGCAGGGCAATGGAAAGCATCCAGAAGAGTGCAACTGGCCAGGACCATCCTGGCTGACCTGCAGGCACCATGTTGGCCTGCATGCTGTCGCTGGTGTGGCTCCACCGCCCTTCCTCTAGGCTTTCAAGCCCTTGTACATATTCAGGTGTTTCACCTGGGAATTGTGGGAACAGTTCAGCAGCATCTGGCCTGGGGCTCAGCTCACGTTTACTCACAGAGGCCTCGGCATGGTCTCCCTGCTTTGCAATAAGGACGCTCCTTGCGTGGGTGGGCGGGGCTGCTGGCTGTATGGGAGATGATTCCCCACCTCTGACCAATTTCAGAATTGTTTACAACTGGAGCAAGTGCCTTGGTAGTGTTTTCCTCTGTATAACGGTTAGGTTCAGTTTTTTTTTTCTTTTTTGGTTCAAGTTAGATTTTATTCCTCTTTTATGTGTTTATAGATATAAGCATGGAAATAATTCATTCTTATAAATACATCAGTGTGAATGGAAGAACTTTTTTTCGGTTTTATTTTTACATTTTATTTTTAAAATTTTTGAAATTTAATTTTATTTATTTCTTTATACAGTAGGTTATTATTAGTTATCTATTTTATGCATAAACATGTATACAGGTCAATCCCAATCTCCCAACTCATCCCACCACCACCACCCCATGGCTTCCCCCACTTTGTGTCCATACGTTTGTTCTCTACCTCTGTGTCTCTATTTCTGCCCTGCAAACCAGTTCATCTGTACCATTTTTCTAGGTTCCACATATAGGCATTAATATACAATATTTGTTTTTCTCTTTCTGACTTACTTCACTCTGTATGACAGTCTCTAGATCCATCAACTTCTCGACAAATGACCCAGTTTCATTCCTTTTTATGGCTGAGTAGTATTCCATTTTATATATGTACCACATCTTTATCCATTTGTCTGTCTGTGGCCATTTAGGTTGCTTCCATTACCTGGCTCTTGTAAATAGTGCTGCAATGAACATTGTGGTGAATGTGTCTTTGTGATTTATGGTTTTCTCTGGGTATATGCCCAGAAGTGGGATTGCTGGATCCTATGGTAATTCTCTTTTTAGTTTTTTAAAGGAACCTCCATACTGTTCTCCATAGTGACTGTATCAATTTACATTCCCACCAATAGCGGAATAGGGTTCCTTTTGTCCACACCCTCCCCAGAATTTGTTGTTTGTAGATTATCTGATGATGCCGATTCTAACAGGTGTGAGGTCTTACCTCATTGTAGTTTTGATTTGCATTTCTCTAATAATTAGTGATGGTGAGCAGCTTTTCATGTGCGTCTTGGCCATCTCTGTGTCTTCTTTGAAGAAACGTCTATTTAGATCTTCTGCCCATTTTTGTATTGGGTTGTTTGTTTTATTAATATTAAGCTGCATGAGCTGTTTATATATATTGGAGAATAAACCTTTGTCCATTGATTCGTTTGTGAACGTTTTCGCCCATTCTGTGGGTTGCCTTTTTCCTTTCCCGTTCTTTTAACAAAGAAAGAAAGAAAGCAAAAGAAGCAGAACACTAATGTGCGTGAAATATGCCTCTTGAAACTGTCGTTTTGAAATATGGACGTCTTTTGAAGTTTTTGGTCGATATATGACCCCAGGATTTGTTTTCAGGGCAGGTGTCATTTACAGGCCTGTAATGATTTGGAATATCCACTGACCATTAGCGCTGGGATTAAAGCTGCTGTTGTGTGAAACGGCCACAAGGTGGCAGCAGTTCTCCCTTACCAAATCTGGTTACTAGGGCAGCAGAGCCTCAATGGAAGTCGCGTTTTAGATTGGAATTTAGAACGGAATGTGCCAGGAGAAAGCCCCTCAAGTTTGTCTCACTACTTCTTGTTCGTGTTTTTAATTTAATTTTTTATTTTTTATTACAGCAAGTTTGAGTACAACATTTAGCTTGTTGTAGGTGTGCAAGAGGTGGTTCTTTTACACATATACATATGTCTGTTCTTCCTGGGATCCTTTTCCCATGTACGTTATGACAGAATGTTGAGTAGTCTTCTCTTGGTCCGTAGGTCTTTGGTGATTATATACGTCTACTGTGTTTGTATATGTCTGTTAACCCCAATATCGTAATGAATTCAATCCTCACACCTTTCCTTTGGTGAACCATAAGTTTGTTTAATGAATCTGTGATTGCCCTTCTCCGTGGAAATATCTGCCCTGGTATCAATTTATAGGTAACACCTATAAGTGATATGATATGATATGTGTCTTTCATTTTCTGACTTACTCCAAGTCACGTGATTACCTCTGGACTCATCTACGGTGCTGCAAATGGCATTGTGTCCTTTTTTTCCTTGGCGAATATTCTGTCTTAGTGAGGTCCATTTTCTGCAATGTGATTCCCTGAGGGCTGAGGATTAGCTGACCTGGGCAGCCTGACCCTGCCGGCAAGCCCTCCCCAGGTGTGCCTGGGTTGAGGTCAATATAAACAGCACTCCAGGCAGCAATAGCCCCTGCAGCTGTGCCTGACTCCATATTCTCTGCCCCGTCAGCAGTCTCGGGGCTGTGCTGGTGGGAGGGTGTGAGGGTCCACGGCTTTGTGGGTGGCCCGGTGTGAGTGGGGCTCTGCTGGACTTTCGGCAGGAGTTGCCAGGCTGCCACCTGTAAAGAAGAGGATGTGTCACCCATAACTTCCACTGGAATATCTCTCCGGGCTGAGGTGAGGAAGGAAAAAAAGGAGTGGGGGCCCGGACAGGAGGGGTATCTCAGGCAGGGCAATGGAATGGTTCCAGAAGAGCGCCCGTGGCCAGGACCATCCTGGCTGACCTGCAGGCACCAAGTTGGCCTGCGTGCTGTCGCTGGTGTGGCTCCACGGCCCTTCCTCTAGGCTTTCAAGCCCTTGTACATATTCAGGTGTTTCACCTGGGAACGGTGGGAACCGTTCAGCAGCATCTGGCCTGGGGCTCAGCTCACGTTTACTCACAGAGGCCTCGGCACGGTCTCCCAGCTTTGCAATAAGGATGCTCCTTGCGTGGGCGGGCGGAGCTGCTGGCTGTATGGGAGATGATTCCCCACCTCTGACCAATTTCAGAATTGTTTACCACTGGAGCAAGTGCCTTGGTAGTGTATTCCTCTGTATAACTGTTAGGTTCAGTTTTTTTTTTCTTTTTTGGTTCAAGATAGATTTTATTCCTCTTTTATGTGTTTATAGATATAAGCATGGAAATAATTCATTCTTATAAATACATCAGTGTGAATGGAAGAACTTTTTTTCTGTTTTATTTTTACATTTTATTTTTAAAAATTTTGAAATTTAATTTTATTTATTTTTTTATACAGTAGGTTACTATTAGTTATCTATTTTATGCATAGACATGTATACAGGTCAATCCCAATCTCCCAACTCATCCCACCACCACCACCCCATGGCTTCCCCCACTTTGTGTCCATACGTTTGTTCTCTACCTCTGTGTCTCTATTTCTGCCCTGCAAACCAGTTCATCTGTACCATTTTTCTAGGTTCCACATATAGGCATTAATATACAATATTTGTTTCTCTCTTTCTGACTTACTTCACTCTGTATGACAGTCTCTAGATCCATCAACTTCTCTACAAATGACCCAGTTTCATTCCTTTTTATGGCTGAGTAATATTCCATTTTATATATGTACCACATCTTTATCCATTCGTCTGTCTGTGGGCATTTAGGTTGCTTCCATTACCTGGCTATTGTAAATAGTGCTGCAATGAACATTGTGGTGAATGTGTCTTTGTGATTTATGGTTTTCTCTGGGTATATGTCCAGAAGTGGGATTGCTGGATCCTATGGTAATTCTCTTTTTAGTTTTTTAAAGGAACATCCATACTGTTCTCCATAGTGACTGTATCAATTTACATTCCCACCAATTGCGGAAGAGGGTTCCTTTTGTCCACACCCTCCCCAGAATTTGTTGTTTGTAGATTATCTGATGATGCCGATTCTAACAGGTTTGAGGTCTTACCTCATTGTAGTTTGATTTGCATTTCTCTAATAATTAGTGATGTTGAGCAGCTTTTCATATGCGTCTTGGCCATCTGTGTGTCATCTTTGAAGAAACGTCTATTTAGATCTTCTGCCCATTTTTGTATTGGGTTGTTTGTTTTATTAATATTAAGCTGCATGAGCTGTTTATATATATTGGAGATTAAACCTTTGTCCATTGATTCGTTTGTGAACGTTTTCGCCCATTCTGAGGGTTGCCTTTTTCCATTCCCGTTTTTTTAACAAAGAAAGAAAGAAAGCAAAAGAAGCAGAACACTAATGTGCGTGAAATATGCCTCTTGAAACTGTCGTTTTGAAATATGGACGTCTTTTGAATTTTTTGGTCGATATATGACCCCAGGATTTGTTTTCAGGGCAGGTGTCATTTACAGGCCTGTAATGATTTGGAATATCCACTGACCATTAGCGCTGGGATTAAAGCTGCTGTTGTGTGAAACGGCCACAAGGTGGCAGCAGTTCTCCCTTACCAAATCTGGTTACTAGGGCAGCAGAGCCTCCATGGAAGTCGCGTTCTAGATTGGAATTTAGAACGGAATGTTCCAGGAGAAAGCCCCTCAAGTTTGTCTCACTACTTCTTGTTCGTGTTTTTAATTTAATTTATTATTTTTTATTACAGCAAGTTTGAGTACAACCTTTAGCTTGTTGTAGGTGTGCAAGAGGTGGTTCTTTTACACATATACATATGTCTGTTCTTCCTGGGATCCTTTTCCCATGTACGTTATGACAGAATGTTGAGTAGTCTTCTCTTGGTACTCCGTAGGTCTTTGGTGATTATATACGTCTACTGTGTTTGTATATGTCTGTTAACCCCAATATCGTAATGAATTCAATCCTCACACCTTTCCTTTGGTGAACCATAATTTGTTTAATGAATCTGTGATTGCCCTTCTCCGTGGACATATCTGCCCTGGTATCAATTTATAGGTAACACCTCTAATTGATATGATATGATATGTGTCTTTCACTTTCTGACTTACTCCAAGTCACGTGATTACCTCGAGACTCATCTACGGTGCTGCAAATGGCATTGTGTCCTTTTTTTCCTTGGCGAATATTCTGTCTTAGCGAGGTCCATTTTCTGCAATGTGATTCCCTGAGGGCTGAGGATTAGCTGACCTGGGCAGCCTGACCCTGCCGGCAAGCCCTCCCCAGGTGTGCCTGGGTTGAGGTCAATATAAACAGCACTCCAGGCAGCAATAGCCCCTGCAGCTGTGCCTGACTCCATATTCTCTGCCCCGTCAGCAGTCTCGGGGCTGTGCTGGTGGGAGGGTGTGAGGGTCCACGGCTTTGTGGGTGGCCCGGTGTGAGTGGGGCTCTGCTGGACTTTCTGCAGGAGTTGCCAGGCTGCCACCTGTAAAGAAGAGGATGTGTCACCCATAACTTCCACTGGAATATCTCTCCGGGCTGAGGTGAGGAAGGAAAAAAAGGAGTGGGGGCCCGGACAGGAGGGGTATCTCAGGCAGGGCAATGGAATGGTTCCAGAAGAGCGCCCGTGGCCAGGACCATCCTGGCTGACCTGCAGGCACCAAGTTGGCCTGCGTGCTGTCGCTGGTGTGGCTCCACGGCCCTTCCTCTAGGCTTTCAAGCCCTTGTACATATTCAGGTGTTTCACCTGGGAACGGTGGGAACCGTTCAGCAGCATCTGGCCTGGGGCTCAGCTCACGTTTACTCACAGAGGCCTCGGCACGGTCTCCCAGCTTTGCAATAAGGATGCTCCTTGCGTGGGCGGGCGGGGCTGCTGGCTGTATGGGAGATGATTCCCCACCTCTGAACAATTTCAGAATTGTTTACCACTGGAGCAAGTGCCTTGGTAGTGTATTCCTCTGTATAACTGTTAGGTTCAGTTTTTTTTTTCTTTTTTGGTTCAAGATAGATTTTATTCCTCTTTTATGTGTTTATAGATATAAGCATGGAAATAATTCATTCTTATAAATACATCAGTGTGAATGGAAGAACTTTTTTTCTGTTTTATTTTTACATTTTATTTTTAAAAATTTTGAAATTTAATTTTATTTATTTTTTTATACAGTAGGTTACTATTAGTTATCTATTTTATGCATAGACATGTATACAGGTCAATCCCAATCTCCCAACTCATCCCACCACCACCACCCCATGGCTTCCCCCACTTTGTGTCCATACGTTTGTTCTCTACCTCTGTGTCTCTATTTCTGCCCTGCAAACCAGTTCATCTGTACCATTTTTCTAGGTTCCACATATAGGCATTAATATACAATATTTGTTTCTCTCTTTCTGACTTACTTCACTCTGTATGACAGTCTCTAGATCCATCAACTTCTCTACAAATGACCCAGTTTCATTCCTTTTTATGGCTGAGTAATATTCCATTTTATATATGTACCACATCTTTATCCATTCGTCTGTCTGTGGGCATTTAGGTTGCTTCCATTACCTGGCTATTGTAAATAGTGCTGCAATGAACATTGTGGTGAATGTGTCTTTGTGATTTATGGTTTTCTCTGGGTATATGTCCAGAAGTGGGATTGCTGGATCCTATGGTAATTCTCTTTTTAGTTTTTTAAAGGAACATCCATACTGTTCTCCATAGTGACTGTATCAATTTACATTCCCACCAATTGCGGAAGAGGGTTCCTTTTGTCCACACCCTCCCCAGAATTTGTTGTTTGTAGATTATCTGATGATGCCGATTCTAACAGGTTTGAGGTCTTACCTCATTGTAGTTTGATTTGCATTTCTCTAATAATTAGTGATGTTGAGCAGCTTTTCATATGCGTCTTGGCCATCTGTGTGTCATCTTTGAAGAAACGTCTATTTAGATCTTCTGCCCATTTTTGTATTGGGTTGTTTGTTTTATTAATATTAAGCTGCATGAGCTGTTTATATATATTGGAGATTAAACCTTTGTCCATTGATTCGTTTGTGAACGTTTTCGCCCATTCTGAGGGTTGCCTTTTTCCATTCCCGTTTTTTTAACAAAGAAAGAAAGAAAGCAAAAGAAGCAGAACACTAATGTGCGTGAAATATGCCTCTTGAAACTGTCATTTTGAAATATGGACGTCTTTTGAATTTTTTGGTCGATATATGACCCCAGGATTTGTTTTCAGGGCAGGTGTCATTTACAGGCCTGTAATGATTTGGAATATCCACTGACCATTAGCGCTGGGATTAAAGCTGCTGTTGTGTGAAACGGCCACAAGGTGGCAGCAGTTCTCCCTTACCAAATCTGGTTACTAGGGCAGCAGAGCCTCCATGGAAGTCGCGTTCTAGATTGGAATTTAGAACGGAATGTTCCAGGAGAAAGCCCCTCAAGTTTGTCTCACTACTTCTTGTTCGTGTTTTTAATTTAATTTATTATTTTTTATTACAGCAAGTTTGAGTACAACCTTTAGCTTGTTGTAGGTGTGCAAGAGGTGGTTCTTTTACACATATACATATGTCTGTTCTTCCTGGGATCCTTTTCCCATGTACGTTATGACAGAATGTTGAGTAGTCTTCTCTTGGTACTCCGTAGGTCTTTGGTGATTATATACGTCTACTGTGTTTGTATATGTCTGTTAACCCCAATATCGTAATGAATTCAATCCTCACACCTTTCCTTTGGTGAACCATAATTTGTTTAATGAATCTGTGATTGCCCTTCTCCGTGGACATATCTGCCCTGGTATCAATTTATAGGTAACACCTCTAATTGATATGATATGATATGTGTCTTTCACTTTCTGACTTACTCCAAGTCACGTGATTACCTCGAGACTCATCTACGGTGCTGCAAATGGCATTGTGTCCTTTTTTTCCTTGGCGAATATTCTGTCTTAGCGAGGTCCATTTTCTGCAATGTGATTCCCTGAGGGCTGAGGATTAGCTGACCTGGGCAGCCTGACCCTGCCGGCAAGCCCTCCCCAGGTGTGCCTGGGTTGAGGTCAATATAAACAGCACTCCAGGCAGCAATAGCCCCTGCAGCTGTGCCTGACTCCATATTCTCTGCCCCGTCAGCAGTCTCGGGGCTGTGCTGGTGGGAGGGTGTGAGGGTCCACGGCTTTGTGGGTGGCCCGGTGTGAGTGGGGCTCTGCTGGACTTTCTGCAGGAGTTGCCAGGCTGCCACCTGTAAACAAGAGGATGTGTCACCCATAACTTCCACTGGAATATCTCTCCGGGCTGAGGTGAGAAAGGAAAAAAAGGAGTGGGGGCCGGGACTGGAGTGGTATCTCAGGCAGGGCAATGGAAAGCATCCAGAAGAGTGCAACTGGCCAGGACCATCCTGGCTGACCTGCAGGCACCATGTTGGCCTGCATGCTGTCGCTGGTGTGGCTTCACGGCCCTTCCTCTAGGCTTTCAAGCCCTTGTACATATTCAGGTGTTTCACCTGGGAATTGTGGGAACAGTTCAGCAGCATCTGGCCTGGGGCTCAGCTCACGTTTACTCACAGAGGCCTCGGCATGGTCTCCCTGCTTTGCAATAAGGACGCTCCTTGCGTGGGTGGGCGGGGCTGCTGGCTGTATGGGAGATGATTCCCCACCTCTGACCAATTTCAGAATTGTTTACAACTGGAGCAAGTGCCTTGGTAGTGTTTTCCTCTGTATAACGGTTAGGTTCAGTTTTTTTTTTCTTTTTTGGTTCAAGTTAGATTTTATTCCTCTTTTATGTGTTTATAGATATAAGCATGGAAATAATTCATTCTTATAAATACATCAGTGTGAATGGAAGAACTTTTTTTCGGTTTTATTTTTACATTTTATTTTTAAAATTTTTGAAATTTAATTTTATTTATTTCTTTATACAGTAGGTTATTATTAGTTATCTATTTTATGCATAAACATGTATACAGGTCAATCCCAATCTCCCAACTCATCCCACCACCACCACCCCATGGCTTCCCCCACTTTGTGTCCATACGTTTGTTCTCTACCTCTGTGTCTCTATTTCTGCCCTGCAAACCAGTTCATCTGTACCATTTTTCTAGGTTCCACATATAGGCATTAATATACAATATTTGTTTTTCTCTTTCTGACTTACTTCACTCTGTATGACAGTCTCTAGATCCATCAACTTCTCGACAAATGACCCAGTTTCATTCCTTTTTATGGCTGAGTAGTATTCCATTTTATATATGTACCACATCTTTATCCATTTGTCTGTCTGTGGCCATTTAGGTTGCTTCCATTACCTGGCTCTTGTAAATAGTGCTGCAATGAACATTGTGGTGAATGTGTCTTTGTGATTTATGGTTTTCTCTGGGTATATGCCCAGAAGTGGGATTGCTGGATCCTATGGTAATTCTCTTTTTAGTTTTTTAAAGGAACCTCCATACTGTTCTCCATAGTGACTGTATCAATTTACATTCCCACCAATAGCGGAATAGGGTTCCTTTTGTCCACACCCTCCCCAGAATTTGTTGTTTGTAGATTATCTGATGATGCCGATTCTAACAGGTGTGAGGTCTTACCTCATTGTAGTTTTGATTTGCATTTCTCTAATAATTAGTGATGGTGAGCAGCTTTTCATGTGAGTCTTGGCCATCTCTGTGTCTTCTTTGAAGAAACGTCTATTTAGATCTTCTGCCCATTTTTGTATTGGGTTGTTTGTTTTATTAATATTAAGCTGCATGAGCTGTTTATATATATTGGAGATTAAACCTTTGTCCATTGATTCGTTTGTGAACGTTTTCGCCCATTCTGTGGGTTGCCTTTTTCCATTCCCGTTCTTTTAACAAAGAAAGAAAGAAAGCAAAAGAAGCAGAACACTAATGTGCGTGAAATATGCCTCTTGAAACTGTCGTTTTGAAATATGGACGTCTTTTGAAGTTTTTGGTCGATATATGACCCCAGGATTTGTTTTCAGGGCAGGTGTCATTTACAGGCCTGTAATGATTTGGAATATCCACTGACCATTAGCGCTGGGATTAAAGCTGCTGTTGTGTGAAACGGCCACAAGGTGGCAGCAGTTCTCCCTTACCAAATCTGGTTACTAGGGCAGCAGAGCCTCAATGGAAGTCGCGTTCTAGATTGGAATTTAGAACGGAATGTGCCAGGAGAAAGCCCCTCAAGTTTGTCTCACTACTTCTTGTTCGTGTTTTTAATTTAATTTTTTATTTTTTATTACAGCAAGTTTGAGTACAACATTTAGCTTGTTGTAGGTGTGCAAGAGGTGGTTCTTTTACACATATACATATGTCTGTTCTTCCTGGGATCCTTTTCCCATGTACGTTATGACAGAATGTTGAGTAGTCTTCTCTTGGTACTCCGTAGGTCTTTGGTGATTATATACGTCTACTGTGTTTGTATATGTCTGTTAACCCCAATATCGTAATGAATTCAATCCTCACACCTTTCCTTTGGTGAACCATAAGTTTGTTTAATGAATCTGTGATTGCCCTTCTCCGTGGAAATATCTGCCCTGGTATCAATTTATAGGTAACACCTATAAGTGATATGATATGATATGTGTCTTTCATTTTCTGACTTACTCCAAGTCACGTGATTACCTCTGGACTCATCTACGGTGCTGCAAATGGCATTGTGTCCTTTTTTTCCTTGGCGAATATTCTGTCTTAGTGAGGTCCATTTTCTGCAATGTGATTCCCTGAGGGCTGAGGATTAGCTGACCTGGGCAGCCTGACCCTGCCGGCAAGCCCTCCCCAGGTGTGCCTGGGTTGAGGTCAATATAAACAGCACTCCAGGCAGCAATAGCCCCTGCAGCTGTGCCTGACTCCATATTCTCTGCCCCGTCAGCAGTCTCGGGGCTGTGCTGGTGGGAGGGTGTGAGGGTCCACGGCTTTGTGGGTGGCCCGGTGTGAGTGGGGCTCTGCTGGACTTTCGGCAGGAGTTGCCAGGCTGCCACCTGTAAAGAAGAGGATGTGTCACCCATAACTTCCACTGGAATATCTCTCCGGGCTGAGGTGAGGAAGGAAAAAAGGAGTGGGGGCCCGGACAGGAGGGGTATCTCAGGCAGGGCAATGGAAAGCTTCCAGAAGAGCGCCCGTGGCCAGGACCATCCTGGCTGACCTGCAGGCACCAAGTTGGCCTGCGTGCTGTCGCTGGTGTGGCTCCACGGCCCTTCCTCTAGGCTTTCAAGCCCTTGTACATATTCAGGTGTTTCACCTGGGAACGGTGGGAACCGTTCAGCAGCATCTGGCCTGGGGCTCAGCTCACGTTTACTCACAGAGGCCTCGGCACGGTCTCCCAGCTTTGCAATAAGGATGCTCCTTGCGTGGGCGGGCGGGGCTGCTGGCTGTATGGGAGATGATTCCCCACCTCTGACCAATTTCAGAATTGTTTACCACTGGAGCAAGTGCCTTGGTAGTGTATTCCTCTGTATAACTGTTAGGTTCAGTTTTTTTTTTCTTTTTTGGTTCAAGATAGATTTTATTCCTCTTTTATGTGTTTATAGATATAAGCATGGAAATAATTCATTCTTATAAATACATCAGTGTGAATGGAAGAACTTTTTTTCTGTTTTATTTTTACATTTTATTTTTAAAAATTTTGAAATTTAATTTTATTTATTTTTTTATACAGTAGGTTACTATTAGTTATCTATTTTATGCATAGACATGTATACAGGTCAATCCCAATCTCCCAACTCATCCCACCACCACCACCCCATGGCTTCCCCCACTTTGTGTCCATACGTTTGTTCTCTACTTCTGTGTCTCTATTTCTGCCCTGCAAACCAGTTCATCTGTACCATTTTTCTAGGTTCCACATATAGGCATTAATATACAATATTTGTTTCTCTCTTTCTGACTTACTTCACTCTGTATGACAGTCTCTAGATCCATCAACTTCTCTACAAATGACCCAGTTTCATTCCTTTTTATGGCTGAGTAATATTCCATTTTATATATGTACCACATCTTTATCCATTCGTCTGTCTGTGGGCATTTAGGTTGCTTCCATTACCTGGCTATTGTAAATAGTGCTGCAATGAACATTGTGGTGAATGTGTCTTTGTGATTTATGGTTTTCTCTGGGTATATGTCCAGAAGTGGGATTGCTGGATCCTATGGTAATTCTCTTTTTAGTTTTTTAAAGGAACATCCATACTGTTCTCCATAGTGACTGTATCAATTTACATTCCCACCAGTAGCGGAAGAGGGTTCCTTTTGTCCACACCCTCCCCAGAATTTGTTGTTTGTAGATTATCTGATGATGCCGATTCTAACAGGTTTGAGGTCTTACCTCATTGTAGTTTGATTTGCATTTCTCTAATAATTAGTGATGTTGAGCAGCTTTTCATATGCGTCTTGGCCATCTGTGTGTCTTCTTTGAAGAAACGTCTATTTAGATCTTCTGCCCATTTTTGTATTGGGTTGTTTGTTTTATTAATATTAAGCTGCATGAGCTGTTTATATATATTGGAGATTAAACCTTTGTCCATTGATTCGTTTGTGAACGTTTTCGCCCATTCTGAGGGTTGCCTTTTTCCATTCCCGTTTTTTTAACAAAGAAAGAAAGAAAGCAAAAGAAGCAGAACACTAATGTGCGTGAAATATGCCTCTTGAAACTGTCGTTTTGAAATATGGACGTCTTTTGAATTTTTTGGTCGATATATGACCCCAGGATTTGTTTTCAGGGCAGGTGTCATTTACAGGCCTGTAATGATTTGGAATATCCACTGACCATTAGCGCTGGGATTAAAGCTGCTGTTGTGTGAAACGGCCACAAGGTGGCAGCAGTTCTCCCTTACCAAATCTGGTTACTAGGGCAGCAGAGCCTCCATGGAAGTTGCGTTCTAGATTGGAATTTAGAACGGAATGTTCCAGGAGAAAGCCCCTCAAGTTTGTCTCACTACTTCTTGTTCGTGTTTTTAATTTAATTTATTATTTTTTATTACAGCAAGTTTGAGTACAACCTTTAGCTTGTTGTAGGTGTGCAAGAGGTGGTTCTTTTACACATATACATATGTCTGTTCTTCCTGGGATCCTTTTCCCATGTACGTTATGACAGAATGTTGAGTAGTCTTCTCTTGGTACTCCGTAGGTCTTTGGTGATTATATACGTCTACTGTGTTTGTATATGTCTGTTAACCCCAATATCGTAATGAATTCAATCCTCACACCTTTCCTTTGGTGAACCATAATTTGTTTAATGAATCTGTGATTGCCCTTCTCCGTGGACATATCTGCCTTGGTATCAATTTATAGGTAACACCTCTAATTGATATGATATGATATGTGTCTTTCACTTTCTGACTTACTCCAAGTCACGTGATTACCTCGAGACTCATCTACGGTGCTGCAAATGGCATTGTGTCCTTTTTTTCCTTGGCGAATATTCTGTCTTAGCGAGGTCCATTTTCTGCAATGTGATTCCCTGAGGGCTGAGGATTAGCTGACCTGGGCAGCCTGACCCTGCCGGCAAGCCCTCCCCAGGTGTGCCTGGGTTGAGGTCAATACAAACAGCACTCCAGGCAGCAATAGCCCCTGCAGCTGTGCCTGACTCCATATTCTCTGCCCCGTCAGCAGTCTCGGGGCTGTGCTGGTGGGAGGGTGTGAGGGTCCACGGCTTTGTGGGTGGCCCGGTGTGAGTGGGGCTCTGCTGGACTTTCTGCAGGAGTTGCCAGGCTGCCACCTGTAAACAAGAGGATGTGTCACCCATAACTTCCACTGGAATATCTCTCCGGGCTGAGGTGAGAAAGGAAAAAAAGGAGTGGGGGCCGGGACTGGAGTGGTATTTCAGGCAGGGCAATGGAAAGCATCCAGAAGAGTGCAACTGGCCAGGACCATCCTGGCTGACCTGCAGGCACCATGTTGGCCTGCATGCTGTCGCTGGTGTGGCTCCACGGCCCTTCCTCTAGGCTTTCAAGCCCTTGTACATATTCAGGTGTTTCACCTGGGAATTGTGGGAACAGTTCAGCAGCATCTGGCCTGGGGCTCAGCTCACGTTTACTCACAGAGGCCTCGGCATGGTCTCCCTGCTTTGCAATAAGGACGCTCCTTGCGTGGGTGGGCGGGGCTGCTGGCTGTATGGGAGATGATTCCCCACCTCTGACCAATTTCAGAATTGTTTACAACTGGAGCAAGTGCCTTGGTAGTGTTTTCCTCTGTATAACGGTTAGGTTCAGTTTTTTTTTTCTTTTTTGGTTCAAGTTAGATTTTATTCCTCTTTTATGTGTTTATAGATATAAGCATGGAAATAATTCATTCTTATAAATACATCAGTGTGAATGGAAGAACTTTTTTTCGGTTTTATTTTTACATTTTATTTTTAAAATTTTTGAAATTTAATTTTATTTATTTCTTTATACAGTAGGTTATTATTAGTTATCTATTTTATGCATAAACATGTATACAGGTCAATCCCAATCTCCCAACTCATCCCACCACCACCACCCCATGGCTTCCCCCACTTTGTGTCCATACGTTTGTTCTCTACCTCTGTGTCTCTATTTCTGCCCTGCAAACCAGTTCATCTGTACCATTTTTCTAGGTTCCACATATAGGCATTAATATACAATATTTGTTTTTCTCTTTCTGACTTACTTCACTCTGTATGACAGTCTCTACATCCATCAACTTCTCGACAAATGACCCAGTTTCATTTCTTTTTATTGCTGAAGTAATATTCCTTATTATATATGTACCACATCTTTATCCATTCGTCTGTCTGTGGGCATTTAGGTTGCTTCCATTACCTGGTTATTGTAAATAGTGCTGTAATGAACATTGTGGTGAATGTGTCTCTGTGATTTATGGCTTTCTCTGGGTATATGCCCAGAAGTGGGATTGCTGGATCCTATGGTAATTCTCTTTTTAGTTTTTTAAAGGAACCTCCATACTGTTCTCCATAGTGACTGTATCAATTTACATTCCCACCAATAGCGGAAGAGGGTTCCTTTTGTCCACACCCTCCACAGAATTTGTTGTTTGTAGATTATCTGATGATGCCGATTCTAACAGGTGTGAGGTCTTACCTCACTGTAGTTTTGATTTGCATTTCTCTAATAATTAGTGATGTTGAGCAGCTTTTCATGTGCGTCTTCGCCATCTCTGTGTCTTCTTTGAAGAAACGTCTCTTTAGATCTTCTGCCCATTTTTGTATTGGGTTGTTTGTTTTATTAATATTAAGCTGCATGAGCTGTTTATATATATTGGAGATAAAACCTTTGTCCATTGATTCGTTTGTGAACGTTTTCGCCCACTCTGAGCGTTGCCTTTTTCCATTCCCGTTTTTTTAACAAAGAAAGAAAGAAAACAAAAGAAGCAGAACACTAATGTGCGTGAAATATGCCTCTTGAAACTGTCGTTTTGAAATATGGACGTCTTTTGAATTTTTTGGTCGATATATGACGCCAGGATTTGTTTTCAGGGCAGGTGTCATTTACAGGCCTCTAATGATTTGGAATATCCACTGACCATTAGCGCTGGGATTAAAGCTGCTGTTGTGTGAAACGGCCACAAGGTGGCAGCAGTTCTCCCTTACCAAATCTGGTTACTAGGGCAGCAGAGCCTCAATGGAAGTCGCGTTCTAGATTGGAATGTAGAACGGAATGTGCCAGGAGAAAGCCCCTCAAGTTTGTCTCACTACTTCTTGTTCGTGTTTTTAATTTAATTTTTTATTTTTTATTACAGCAAGTTTGAGTACAACGTTTAGCTTGTTGTAGGTGTGCAAGAGGTGGTTCTTTTACACATATACATATGTCTGTTCTTCCTGGGATCCTTTTCCCATGTACGTTATGACAGAATGTTGAGTAGTCTTCTCTTGGTACTCCGTAGGTCTTTGGTGATTATATACGTCTACTGTGTTTGTATATGTCTGTTAACCCCAATATCGTAATGAATTCAATCCTCACACCTTTCCTTTGGTGAACCATAAGTTTGTTTAATGAATCTGTGATTGCCCTTCTCCATGGAAATATCTGCCCTGGTATCAATGTATAGGTAACACCTATAAGTGATATGATATGATATGTGTCTTTCACTTTCTGACTTAGTCCAAGTCACGTGATTACCTCTAGACTCATCTACGGTGCTGCAAGTGGCATTGTGTCCTTTTTTCCTTGGCGAATATTCTGTCTTAGCGAGGTCCATTTTCTGCAATGTGATTCCCTGAGGGCTGAGGATTAGCTGACATGGGCAGCCTGACCCTGCCAGCAAGCCCTCCCCAGGTGTGCCTGGGTTGAGGTCAATATAAACAGCACTCCAGGCAGCAGTAGTCCCTGCAGCTGTGCCTGACTCAATATTCTCTGCACCATCAGCAATCTCAGGGCTGTGCTGGTGGGAGGGTGTGAGGGTCCACGGCTTTTTGGGTGTCCCGGTGTGAGTGGGGCTCTGCCTGATTTTCGGCAGGAGTTGCCAGGCTGCCACCTGTAAAGAAGACGATGTGTCACCCATAACTTCCACTGGAATATCTCTCTGGGCTGAGGTTAGGAAGGAAAAAAAGGAGTGGGGGCCGGGACAGGAGGGATATCTCAGGCAGGGCAATGGAAAGCTTCCAGAAGAGCGCCCGTGGCCAGGACCATCCTGGCTGACCTGCAGGCACCAAGTTGGCCTGCGTGCTGTCGCTGGTGTGGCTCCACGGCCCTTCCTCTAGGCTTTCAAGCCCTTGTACATATTCAGGTGTTTCACCTGGGAAGGTTGGGAACAGTTCAGCAGCAGTTGGCCTGGGGCTCAGCTCACGTTTACTCACAGAGGCCTCGGCACGGTCCCCCAGGTTTGCAATAAGGATGCTCCCTGCGTGGGCGGGCGGGGCTGCTAGCTGTATGGGAGATGATTCCCCACCTCTGACCAATTTCAGAATTGTTATCCACTGGAGCAAGTGCCTTGGTAGTGTTTTCCTCTGTATAACGGTTAGGTTCAGTTATTTTTTTCTTTTTTGGTTCAAGTTAGATTTTATTCCTCTTTTATGTGTTTATAGATATAAGCATGGAAATAATTCATTCTTATAAATACATCAGTGTGAATGGAAGAACTTTTTTTCGGTTTTATTTTTACATTTTATTTTTAAAATTTTTGAAATTTAATTTTATTTATTTCTTTATACAGTAGGTTATTATTAGTTATCTATTTTATGCATAAACATGTATACAGGTCAATCCCAATCTCCCAACTCATCCCACCACCACCACCCCATGGCTTCCCCCACTTTGTGTCCATACGTTTGTTCTCTACCTCTGTGTCTCTATTTCTGCCCTGCAAACCAGTTCATCTGTACCATTTTTCTAGGTTCCACATATAGGCATTAATATACAATATTTGTTTTTCTCTTTCTGACTTACTTCACTCTGTATGACAGTCTCTAGATCCATCAACTTCTCGACAAATGACCCAGTTTCATTCCTTTTTATGGCTGAGTAGTATTCCATTATATATATGTACCACATCTTTATCCATTTGTCTGTCTGTGGCCATTTAGGTTGCTTCCATTACCTGGCTATTGTAAATAGTGCTGCAATGAACATTGTGGTGAATGTGTCTCTGTGATTTATGGCTTTCTCTGGGTATATGCCCAGAAGTGGGATTGCTGGATCCTATGGTAATTCTCTTTTTAGTTTTTTAAAGGAACCTCCATACTGTTCTCCATAGTGACTGTATCAATTTACATTCCCACCAATAGCGGAATAGGGTTCCTTTTGTCCACACCATCCCCAGAATTTGTTGTTTGTAGATTATCTGATGATGCCGATTCTAACAGGTGTGAGGTCTTACCTCATTGTAGTTTTGATTTGCATTTCTCTAATAATTAGTGATGGTGAGCAGCTTTTCATGTGCGTCTTGGCCATCTCTGTGTCTTCTTTGAAGAAACGTCTATTTAGATCTTCTGCCCATTTTTGTATTGGGTTGTTTGTTTTATTAATATTAAGCTGCATGAGCTGTTTATATATATTGGAGATTAAACCTTTGTCCATTGATTCGTTTGTGAACGTTTTCGCCCATTCTGTGGGTTGCCTTTTTCCATTCCCGTTCTTTTAACAAAGAAAGAAAGAAAGCAAAAGAAGCAGAACACTAATGTGCGTGAAATATGCCTCTTGAAACTGTCGTTTTGAAATATGGACGTCTTTTGAAGTTTTTGGTCGATATATGACCCCAGGATTTGTTTTCAGGGCAGGTGTCATTTACAGGCCTGTAATGATTTGGAATATCCACTGACCATTAGCGCTGGGATTAAAGCTGCTGTTGTGTGAAACGGCCACAAGGTGGCAGCAGTTCTCCCTTACCAAATCTGGTTACTAGGGCAGCAGAGCCTCAATGGAAGTGGCGTTCTAGATTGGAATTTAGAACGGAATGTGCCAGGAGAAAGCCCCTCAAGTTTGTCTCACTACTTCTTGTTCGTGTTTTTAATTTAATTTTTTATTTTTTATTACAGCAAGTTTGAGTACAACATTTAGCTTGTTGTAGGTGTGCAAGAGGTGGTTCTTTTACACATATACATATGTCTGTTCTTCCTGGGATCCTTTTCCCATGTACGTTATGACAGAATGTTGAGTAGTCTTGTCTTGGTACTCCGTAGGTCTTTGGTGATTATATACGTCTACTGTGTTTGTATATGTCTGTTAACCCCAATATCGTAATGAATTCAATCCTCACACCTTTCCTTTGGTGAACCATAAGTTTGTTTAATGAATCTGTGATTGCCCTTCTCCGTGGAAATATCTGCCCTGGTATCAATTTATAGGTAACACCTATAAGTGATATGATATGATATGTGTCTTTCATTTTCTGACTTAGTCCAAGTCACGTGATTACCTCTCGACTCATCTACGGTGCTGCAAATGGCATTGTGTCCTTTTTTTCCTTGGCGAATATTCTGTCTTAGTGAGGTCCATTTTCTGCAATGTGATTCCCTGAGGGCTGAGGATTAGCTGACCTGGGCAGCCTGACCCTGCCGGCAAGCCCTCCCCAGGTGTGCCTGGGTTGAGGTCAATATAAACAGCACTCCAGGCAGCAATAGCCCCTGCAGCTGTGCCTGACTCCATATTCTCTGCCCCGTCAGCAGTCTCGGGGCTGTGCTGGTGGGAGGGTGTGAGGGTCCACGGCTTTGTGGGTGGCCCGGTGTGAGTGGGGCTCTGCTGGACTTTCGGCAGGAGTTGCCAGGCTGCCACCTGTAAAGAAGAGGATGTGTCACCCATAACTTCCACTGGAATATCTCTCCGGGCTGAGGTGAGGAAGGAAAAAAAGGAGTGGGGGCCCGGACAGGAGGGGTATCTCAGGCAGGGCAATGGAATGGTTCCAGAAGAGCGCCCGTGGCCAGGACCATCCTGGCTGACCTGCAGGCACCAAGTTGGCCTGCGTGCTGTCGCTGGTGTGGCTCCACGGCCCTTCCTCTAGGCTTTCAAGCCCTTGTACATATTCAGGTGTTTCACCTGGGAACGGTGGGAACCGTTCAGCAGCATCTGGCCTGGGGCTCAGCTCACGTTTACTCACAGAGGCCTCGGCACGGTCTCCCAGCTTTGCAATAAGGATGCTCCTTGCGTGGGCGGGCGGGGCTGCTGGCTGTATGGGAGATGATTCCCCACCTCTGACCAATTTCAGAATTGTTTACCACTGGAGCAAGTGCCTTGGTAGTGTATTCCTCTGTATAACTGTTAGGTTCAGTTTTTTTTTTCTTTTTTGGTTCAAGATAGATTTTATTCCTCTTTTATGTGTTTATAGATATAAGCATGGAAATAATTCATTCTTATAAATACATCAGTGTGAATGGAAGAACTTTTTTTCTGTTTTATTTTTACATTTTATTTTTAAAAATTTTGAAATTTAATTTTATTTATTTTTTTATACAGTAGGTTACTATTAGTTATCTATTTTATGCATAGACATGTATACAGGTCAATCCCAATCTCCCAACTCATCCCACCACCACCACCACATGGCTTCCCCCACTTTGTGTCCATACGTTTGTTCTCTACCTCTGTGTCTCTATTTCTGCCCCGCAAACCAGTTCATCTGTACCATTTTTCTAGGTTCCACATATAGGCATTAATATACAATATTTGTTTCTCTCTTTCTGACTTACTTCACTCTGTATGACAGTCTCTACATCCATCAACTTCTCGACAAATGACCCAGTTTCATTCCTTTTTATGGCTGAGTAGTATTCCATTTTATATATGTACCACATCTTTATCCATTTGTCTGTCTGTGGCCATTTAGGTTGCTTCCATTACCTGGCTATTGTAAATAGTGCTGCAATGAACATTGTGGTGAATGTGTCTTTGTGATTTATGGTTTTCTCTGGGTATATGCCCAGAAGTGGGATTGCTGGATCCTATGGTAATTCTCTTTTTAGTTTTTTAAAGGAACCTCCATACTGTTCTCCATAGTGACTGTATCAATTTACATTCCCACCAATAGCGGAATAGGGTTCCTTTTGTCCACACCCTCCCCAGAATTTGTTGTTTGTAGATTATCTGATGATGCCGATTCTAACAGGTGTGAGGTCTTACCTCATTGTAGTTTTGATTTGCATTTCTCTAATAATTAGTGATGGTGAGCAGCTTTTCATGTGCGTCTTGGCCATCTCTGTGTCTTCTTTGAAGAAACGTCTATTTAGATCTTCTGCCCATTTTTGTATTGGGTTGCTTGTTTTATTAATATTAAACTGCATGAGCTGTTTATATATATTGGAGATTAAACCTTTGTCCATTGATTCGTTTGTGAACGTTTTCGCCCATTCTGTGGGTTGCCTTTTTCCATTCCCGTTTTTTTAACAAAGAAAGAAAGAAAGCAAAAGAAGCAGAACACTAATGTGCGTGAAATATGCCTCTTGAAACTCTCGTTTTGAAATATGGACGTCTTTTGAAGTTTTTGGTCGATATATGACCCCAGGATTTGTTTTCAGGGCAGGTGTCATTTACAGGCCTGTAATGATTTGGAATATCCACTGACCATTAGCGCTGGGATTAAAGCTGCTGTTGTGTGAAACGGCCACAAGGTGGCACCAGTTCTCCCTTACCAAATCTGGTTATTAGGGCAGCAGAGCCTCAATGGAAGTCGCGTTCTAGATTTGAATTTAGAACGGAATGTGCCAGGAGAAAGCCCCTCAAGTTTGTCTCACTACTTCTTGTTCGTGTTTTTAATTTAATTTTTTATTTTTTATTACAGCAAGTTTGAGTACAACATTTAGCTTGTTGTAGGTGTGCAAGAGGTGGTTCTTTTACACATATACATATGTCTGTTCTTCCTGGGATCCTTTTCCCATGTACGTTATGACAGAATGTTGAGTAGTCTTCTCTTGGTACTCCGTAGGTCTTTGGTGATTATATACGTCTACTGTGTTTGTATATGTCTGTTAACCCCAATATCGTAATGAATTCAATCCTCACACCTTTCCTTTGGTGAACCATAAGTTTGTTTAATAAATCTGTGATTGCCCTTCTCCGTGGAAATATCTGCCCTGGTATCAATTTATAGGTAACACCTATAAGTGATATGATATGATATGTGTCTTTCACTTTCTGACTTACTCCAAGTCACGTGATTACCTCGAGACTCACCTACGGTGCTGCAAATGGCATTGTGTCCTTTTTTTCCTTGGCGAATATTCTGTCTTAGCGAGGTCCATTTTCTGCAATGTGATTCCCTGAGGGCTGAGGATTAGCTGACCTGGGCAGCCTGACCCTGCCGGCAAGCCCTCCCCAGGGGTGCCTGGGTTGAGGTCAATATAAACAGCACTCCAGGCAGCAATCGCCCCTGCAGCTGTGCCTGACTCCATATTCTCTGCCCCGTCAGCAGTCTCGGGGCTGTGCTGGAGGGAGGGTGTGAGGGTCCACGGCTTTGTGGGTGGCCCGGTGTGAGTGGGGCTCTGCTGGACTTTCTGCAGGAGTTGCCAGGCTGCCACCTGTAAACAAGAGGATGTGTCACCCATAACTTCCACTGGAATATCTCTCCGGGCTGAGGTGAGAAAGGAAAAAAAGGAGTTGGGGCCGGGACTGGAGTGGTATCTCAGGCAGGGCAATGGAAAGCATCCAGAAGAGTGCAACTGGCCAGGACCATCCTGGCTGACCTGCAGGCACCAAGTTGGCCTGCATGCTGTCGCTGGTGTGGCTCCACGGCCCTTCCTCTAGGCTTTCAAGCCCTTGTACATATTCAGGTGTTTCACCTGGGAATTGTGGGAAAGGTTCAGCAGCATCTGGCCTGGGGCTCAGCTCACGTTTACTCACAGAGGCCTCGGCATGGTCTCCCTGCTTTGCAATAAGGACGCTCCTTGCGTGGGTGGGCGGGGCTGCTGGCTGTATGGGAGATGATTCCCCACCTCTGACCAATTTCAGAATTGTTTACAACTGGAGCAAGTGCCTTCGTAGTGTTTTCCTCTGTATAAGGGTTAGGTTCCGTTTTTTTTTCTTTTTTGGTTCAAGTTAGATTTTATTCCTCTTTTATGTATTTATAGATATAAGCATGGAAATAATTCATTCTTATAAATACATCAGTGTGAATGGAAGAACTTTTTTTCGGTTTTATTTTTACATTTTATTTTTTAAATTTTTGAAATTTAATTTTATTTATTTCTTTATACAGTAGGTTATTATTAGTTATCTATTTTATGCGTAAACATGTATACAGGTCAATCCCAATCTCCCAACTCATCCCACCACCACCACCCCATGGCTTCCCCCACTTTGTGTCCATACGTTTGTTCTCTACCTCTGTGTCTCTATTTCTGCCCTGCAAACCAGTTCATCTGTACCATTTTTCTAGGTTCCACATATAGGCATTAATATACAATATTTGTTTTTCTCTTTCTGACTTACTTCACTCTGTATGACAGTCTCTACATCCATCAACTTCTCGACAAATGACCCAGTTTCATTCCTTTTTATGGCTGAGTAGTATTCCATTTTATATATGTACCACATCTTTATCCATTTGTCTGTCTGTGGCCATTTAGGTTGCTTCCATTACCTGGCTATTGTAAATAGTGCTGCAATGAACATTGTGGTGAATGTGTCTTTGTGATTTATGGTTTTCTCTGGGTATATGCCCAGAAGTGGGATTGCTGGATCCTATGGTAATTCTCTTTTTAGTTTTTTAAAGGAACCTCCATACTGTTCTCCATAGTGACTGTATCAATTTACATTCCCACCAATAGCGGAATAGGGTTCCTTTTGTCCACACCCTCCCCAGAATTTGTTGTTTGTAGATTATCTGATGATGCCGATTCTAACAGGTGTGAGGTCTTACCTCATTGTAGTTTTGATTTGCATTTCTCTAATAATTAGTGATGGTGAGCAGCTTTTCATGTGCGTCTTGGCCATCTCTGTGTCTTCTTTGAAGAAACGTCTATTTAGATCTTCTGCCCATTTTTGTATTGGGTTGCTTGTTTTATTAATATTAAACTGCATGAGCTGTTTATATATATTGGAGATTAAACCTTTGTCCATTGATTCGTTTGTGAACGTTTTCGCCCATTCTGTGGGTTGCCTTTTTCCATTCCCGTTTTTTTAACAAAGAAAGAAAGAAAGCAAAAGAAGCAGAACACTAATGTGCGTGAAATATGCCTCTTGAAACTCTCGTTTTGAAATATGGACGTCTTTTGAAGTTTTTGGTCGATATATGACCCCAGGATTTGTTTTCAGGGCAGGTGTCATTTACAGGCCTGTAATGATTTGGAATATCCACTGACCATTAGCGCTGGGATTAAAGCTGCTGTTGTGTGAAACGGCCACAAGGTGGCACCAGTTCTCCCTTACCAAATCTGGTTATTAGGGCAGCAGAGCCTCAATGGAAGTCGCGTTCTAGATTTGAATTTAGAACGGAATGTGCCAGGAGAAAGCCCCTCAAGTTTGTCTCACTACTTCTTGTTCGTGTTTTTAATTTAATTTTTTATTTTTTATTACAGCAAGTTTGAGTACAACATTTAGCTTGTTGTAGGTGTGCAAGAGGTGGTTCTTTTACACATATACATATGTCTGTTCTTCCTGGGATCCTTTTCCCATGTACGTTATGACAGAATGTTGAGTAGTCTTCTCTTGGTACTCCGTAGGTCTTTCGTGATTATATACGTCTACTGTGTTTGTATATGTCTGTTAACCCCAATATCGTAATGAATTCAATCCTCACACCTTTCCTTTGGTGAACCATAAGTTTGTTTAATAAATCTGTGATTGCCCTTCTCCGTGGAAATATCTGCCCTGGTATCAATTTATAGGTAACACCTATAAGTGATATGATATGATATGTGTCTTTCACTTTCTGACTTACTCCAAGTCACGTGATTACCTCGAGACTCACCTACGGTGCTGCAAATGGCATTGTGTCCTTTTTTTCCTTGGCGAATATTCTGTCTTAGCGAGGTCCATTTTCTGCAATGTGATTCCCTGAGGGCTGAGGATTAGCTGACCTGGGCAGCCTGACCCTGCCGGCAAGCCCTCCCCAGGGGTGCCTGGGTTGAGGTCAATATAAACAGCACTCCAGGCAGCAATCGCCCCTGCAGCTGTGCCTGACTCCATATTCTCTGCCCCGTCAGCAGTCTCGGGGCTGTGCTGGAGGGAGGGTGTGAGGGTCCACGGCTTTGTGGGTGGCCCGGTGTGAGTGGGGCTCTGCTGGACTTTCGGCAGGAGTTGCCAGGCTGCCACCTGTAAAGAAGAGGATGTGTCACCCATAACTTCCACTGGAATATCTCTCCGTGCTGAGGTGAGTAAGGAAAAAAAGGAGTGGGGGCCGGGACAGGAGGGGTATCTCAGGCAGGGCAATGGAAAGCTTCCAGAAGAGCGCCCGTGGCCAGGACCATCCTGGCTGACCTGCAGGCACCAAGTTGGCCTGCGTGCTGTCGCTGGTGTGGCTCCACGGCCCTTCCTCTAGGCTTTCAAGCCCTTGTACATATTCAGGTGTTTCACCTGGGAAGGGTGGGAACTGTTCAGCAGCATCTGGCCTGGGGCTCAGCTCACGTTTCCTCACAGAGGCCTCGGCACGGTCTCCCAGCTTTGCAATAAGGACGCTCCTTGCGTGGGCGGGCGGGGCTGCTGGCTGTATGGGAGATGATTCCCCACCTCTGACCAATTTCAGAATTGTTTATCACTGGAGCAAGTGCCTTCGTAGTGTTTTCCTCTGTATAACTGTTAGGTTCAGTTTTTTTTTTCTTTTTTGGTTCAAGTTAGATTTTATTCCTCTTTTATGTATTTATAGATATAAGCATGGAAATAATTCATTCTTATAAATACATCAGTGTGAATGGAAGAACTTTTTTTCTGTTTTATTTTTACATTTTATTTTTAAAA
>NW_027672185.1:0-92000 GCF_964165515.1 Mesoplodon bidens | reverse complement strand
AGCCATGTCATCAAAATGCTCCAAGACACTTTTCATCAAAAGGCTCCAGGTCCCCTGACATCACAATGCTCCATAGCCCTTGTCATTACAGTGCTCCATGAGGCTCGTCATCACAATTAGCCATGATCTTCTCATCACAATGCTCCACGGTGTTGCCATCACAATGCTCCATGCACTGGTCATCACCATGCTCCATGTTCCCTGTCATAACAATTCTCCACGTCCTTGGCATCACCATGTTCCATGACACTTCTCATCACAGTGTTACATGCTTTGTCCGCACAATACTCCACAAGCTTGCCATCAGCATGCTCCATGCCCCTTGTCATCACAACTCTCCACGTGCTTGTCATCACAATGCTCCATGACAGTTCTCATCACAATGTTACATGCTTTTGTCATCACAGTTCTCCATGCACATGTCATCGCAATGCCCCATGAACCCCATAATAGCAAGCTCCATGCCTTTGTCATCACAATGCTTCACGAAATTTTCATCAAAATTCTCAATGGCCGTTGTCATCACAATGCTCCATGACCCTTGTCATCACAATGCTCCATGCCCTTGTCATCACAAAGCTCAATGACACATGCCATCAGAATGCTCCTTGGTCTTCTCCTCACAATGATCCATGCCCTTGTCATCACAATGTTCCAAGACCACTGTATTCACAATGCTCCATGCCCCTTTTCATCAGTATGCTCCATGAGACTTGTCATCACAAGGCTCCATGGTTTCCTCATCACAATTCTCCAGGACCTTTTCATCACAATGCTTCACGACCATGTCATGAAAATTTTCAATAGCCCTTGTCATCATAGTGCTCCAAGCCCCAGTCATCACAATGCTCCATTATATTTGTCATCACAATTCTCCATTACATTCGGAATCACAATTATCCATGCCATTGCCATGGCAATGGACCATGACATATGTCATCACAATGCTGCCTGACACCTTTCTTCACAATACTCCATGACCTTCTCATCAAAATGATTCATGCCGTTGTCTTCACAATGCACCATGCATACTGTCATCACAGTAATCTATGAAACCTGTCAGACCCATGCTCCATGCCCCTGTCATCACAATGCTCCAGGCCCTTGTCATCACAATGCTCCAGGACCCCTGTCATCACAATGCTCCGTGACTCCAGTCGTCACAATACTTCATAACGTTTGTCATCAAAATGGTCCATGCCTGCATCATCACAAGGCTCTGTGACATTTGTAACCACAATGCTCCATGAACATTTCATCACAATGATCCGTGACCCTTATCATCACAATGTTCCATGCCTTTGTCACAACAATGCTACATGACCCTTGTCATCACAATGTGCCACGCACTTTTCATCATAACGGTCCACAACATTGTCATCGCTAAGCTCCATAAACCTTGTAATCACAATGCTCCATGCACTTCTCATCCAAATGCTCTCTCACCTGAGATATCACAATGTTCCATCACTAGTCATCACAATACTCCCTCACCCCTCTAATCACAATGTTCCATGATCCCTGTCATCACAATGTTACATGCCCTTATCATCACAATGTTCCATTACCCCTGTCATCAAAATGCTCCATGACACTTTTCATCCCAAAGCTCCATGACCCCTGACATCACAATGTTCTATAACCCCTGTTATCAAAATGTTCCATTACACATTTCATCAAATTGTTGCATGACCCTGTCATCAATATGCTCCCTGCCTTTCTCATCACAATGCACCACGCCCTTGTCATCAAAATGCTCCATGACCTTTGTCATCACAAAGCTCCATGACACTTGGCATCACAATGCTCCATGTCATTTTCATCACAATTCTCCATGAACCCTCTCATCACATTGCTCCAGGCCTTTGTCATCACAAAGCTCCATGACACTTGGCATCACAATGCTAGATGCCCTTCTCATCACAATGCTCCATGCCCTTGCCATCACAATGCTCCATTACCCCTGTCATGACAAATCTCCATGACCCCTGCCATCACGATGTTCCATGGCCTTGACATCACAAGGCTCCATGACCATTCTCATCACAATGCTCCATTACCACTGTAATAACAATGCTCCATGACCCCTGCCTTCACAATGTTCCACTGCCTTGTCATCACAAGGCTCCATGACCCTTGTCATCACAATGCTCCAAGACCCTGGTAATCACAATGTTCCATGCTATTTTCCTCACAAAGCTCCATGACGCATGTCATCAGAAAGTTCCATGGCCTTCTCATCACAATGCTCCATGCCCTTGTCATCACAATGCTCCAAAACCCCTGTAATCACAATGCTCCATGCCCCTATCCATCTCAATGTTCCATGAACCCTGTCATCACAATGCACCATGCCCATCATGATAATGCTTCAGGCTGTTGTGATCACAATGAAATCGATATGCTCAATGACCTCTGTCATCATAATGTTCCAAACCCTGGTGATCACAATGTTCCGTAACACTTATCATCACAGCAGCCCTGACGCTCATCATCACGATTATCCATGGTCTTCTCATCACAATGCTCCATGAAATTTGTCATCACAATGCTCAATACACTTGTCATCACAATGTTCCCTGACACTTGTTGTCTGTATGCTCCTTGAACACTGTCATGGAAAGGCTCCATGCCTTTTTCATCACAATGCTCCAAGACCACTTTAATGACAATGCTCCATGCCCTTGTCATCACAAAGCTCCATGACGCCTGTCAGCAGAGTGCTCCATGGCCTTTTTTCACAATGCTCCAAGCCCTTGTTATCACAATGCTCCAAGACCCATGTAATCACAATGCTCCATGCCCCTTTTCATCAGAATGCTCCATGAGACTTGTCATCACAAGTCTCCATGTTCTTCTCATCACAATGCTCCAGTAACTTGTCATCATTATGCTCCATTCCCTTGTCATCACAATGCTCCATGACCCCTGTCTTCACAATACTCCATGAATATTTTCAGCCCAATGCTCCATGACCTTCTCATCACAATGCTCTAAGACCACTGTAATCACAATGCTCCATGCCCATTTTCATCTCAATGACCCATGAACCCTGTCATCACAATGCACCATGCCCATCATCATAATGCTTCATGCTATTGTCATCACCATGAATTTAAAATGCTTCATGACCTCTGTCATAACAATGCTCCAAACCCTTGTGATCACAATATTCCATAACACTTGTCATCACAATGCCACATGACGCTCGTCATCACAATTATCCATGGTCTTCTCATCACAATGCTCCATTTCCTTTGTCATCACAATGCTCAATACACTTGTCCTCAAAATGCTCCCAGACACTTGTTGTCTGTATGCTAGGTGAACGCCGTCATGACAAGGCTCCATGCATTTTTCATCACAATGATCCATGCCCTTTTCATCACAATGCTCCAAGACCCCTGTAATAACAATGCTCCATGCCCTTGTAATCACAAAGCTCAATGATGCATGTCATTAGAATGCTCCTTGGCCTTCTCCTCACAATTCTCCATGCCCTTGTCATCACAATTTTCAAAGACCCCTGTAATCACAATGGTCCATGACCCTTTTCATCAGTATGCTCCATGAGAACTGTCATCACAAGACTCCATGGATTTCTTATCACAATGCTCCAGGACACTGTCATCACAATGCTTCATGACATTGTCATGAAAATTCTCAATGGCCCTTGTCATCATAATGATCCAAGCCATAGTCATCACAATGTTCCATTATATTTGTCATCACAATCCTCCATATCATTTGGCATCACAATGCTCCCTGCCATTGTCATCGCAATGGACCATGACATATGTCATCACAATGCTCCCTGACACCTTTTTCAATATACTCCATGAACTTCTCATCACAGTGCTCCATGCCACTTTCATCACAATGCTCCTTGTCCTTGTCATCACAATGCTCCATGACGCATGTCATCAGAATGTTCCATGACCTTCTCATCACAATGCTCCATGCCCTTGTCATCACAATGCTCCAAGACCCCTGTTATCACAATGCTCCATGCCCCTTCTCATCTCAATGCTCCATGAACCCTGTCATCACAATGCACCATGCCCATCATCATAATGCTTCAGGCTATTGTCAGCACAATGAATTCAAAATTCTCCATGACCTCTGTCATCATAATGCTCCAAACCCTTGTGATCACAATGTTCCATAACACTTATCATCACAACACCACTGACGCTCATCATCACAATTATCCATGGTCTTCTCATCACAATGCTATATGAAATTTGTCATCACAATGCTCAATACACTTGTCATCACAATGCACCCTGACACTTGTATTCTGTATGCTCCTTGAACACTGTCATGACAAGGCTCCATGCCTTTTTCATCACAATAATCCATGCCCTTTTCATCACAATGCTCCAAGACCCATGTAATCACAATGCTCCATGCCCCTTTATATTAGAATGCTCCATGAGACTTGTCATCATAAGTCTCCATGTTCTTCTCATCACAATGCTCCAGGACCTTGTCATCACTATGGTACAATCCCTTGTCATCACAATGCTCCATGAACCCTGTCTTCACAATACTCCATGAACATTTTCAGTCCAGTGCTCCTTGACCTTCTCATCACAAGGCTCCATGACCAATATCATCACAATGCTCCATGATCACTGTCATCACAAAACTCCATGACACCTGACAACACAATGATCCGACACTCTTGTCATCACAATGCTCCATTACCTAGTCATAACAGTGCTCCATGACCCCTCTCATCACAATACTCCATGAACATTTTCAGCCCAATGCTCCATGACCCTTGTCATCACAATGATCCATGCCCTTGTCATCCCAATGATCCATGACCCATGTATTCACAATGCTCCGTGACGCTTGTCATCACAGTGCTCCATGACACCTGTCATCACAATGCTCCATGCTTTTGTTAGCAAAATGCTACATGACCTTGTCATTACAATGCTCTATGTGCTTGTCATCACAATACTCCATTACCATTGTCATCACAATCCTCCATGAACCTTGGGATCACATCTCTTCATGTCCTTGTCATCACAATGCTCCATGCTCCTTGAAATCAAAATGATCCATGACCTCTGTCATCACAATGCTCCAAACCCTTGTGATCACAAAGTTCCAAAACACTTGTCATCTCAACATTCCATGATGCCAGTCATTACAATACTCCATGCCCTTTTCATCACAATGCTCCATGACCTTTGTCATCACAATTCTCAATACACTTGTCATCACAATGCTCCCTGACACTTGTCGTCAGAATGCTCCTTGAATCCTGTCACGAAAAGGCTCCGTGCCTTTTTCATTACAATGCCACATGCCGTTTTCATCACAATGCTCCAAGCCATTGGCATCAAAATACTCCACAAGCTTGTCTTCAGAATGATCCATGACACTTGTCATCACAATTCTCCATGCACTTGTCAGCACAATGCTCCCTGACACTTGTCATCACAATGCGCCAAGCCATTGTCATCACAATGCTCCATTACCTTTGTCATCAGAATCCTCCATGACACTTGGCATCACAATGTTCCATGCCATTGTCATCACAATGGGCCTTTACATATGTCATCACAATGCTCCCTGTCACCTGGCTTCACAATACTGCATGACCTGGTCATAACAATTCTCCATGCCCTTGTCATCACAATGTGCCATTCCAACTGTCATCGCAATAATCAATGAAAATTATTAGACCAGTGATGCATGCCCTTGTCATCACAATGCTCCATGAACTTGTTATCACAATGCTCCATGACCCCTGTCATCACAAGGCTCCTTGACTCCAGTCATCACAATGTTTCAGGACCCTTGTCATCACAATGGTCCATGCTCTCATCATCAAAAGTCTCTGTGGCCTTTTTAACCACAATGCTCCTTGAACTTTTCATCACAATTCTCTTTGACCCTTGTCATCTCAGTGCTCTATGCGTTTCGAAGCAGAATGCTCCATGACCCTTGTCATCACAATGCTCCATGTGCTGGTCAGGACAATACTCCAAGACACACGTCATCACAATGCACCTTGCAATTTTCATCACAGTGCTCCACAATCTTGTCATCACAATGCTCCATAAACCTTGTCATCACAATGCTCCATGCACTTCTCAACAAAATGCTTTCTCACCACTGATATCACAATGCTACATCGCAATTTGTCACAATGCTCCCTCACCCTGTCATCACAATGTTCCATGACTCCTGTCATCACAATGTTACATGCACTTATCATCACAAAGTCTGATGACCCCTAACATCACAATGTTCCATAACCCCTGTCATCAAAATGCTTCATGACACTTTTCATCAAATTGCTTCATGACCCTGTCATCACAATGCTCCCTGCCCTTCTCATCACAATGCACAACGCCCTTGTCATCAACATGCTCCATGACCTTTGTCATCACAAAGATCCATGACCCTTGGCATCACAATGTTCCATGTCATTGTCATCACAATGTTCCATGAACGCTCTCATCACTTTGTTCCATGCCCTTGTCATCACAATGCTCCATGATGCACGTCATCAGAATGCTCCATGGCCTTCTCTTCACAATGCTCCAAGCCCTTGTCATAACAATGCTCCAAGACACCTGTAATCACAATGCTCCATGCCCCTTTTCATCAGAATGCTCCATGAGACTTGTCATCACAAGTCTCCATGGTCTTCTAATCACAATGCTACATTTCCTTGTCATCACAATGTTCCATGACCCCTGTCATCACAATTCTCCATGAATATTTTCAGCCCAATGCTCCATCTCCTTCTCATCACAATGCTCCATGAACAGTATCATCACAATGGTCCAGGACCACAGTCATCACAACACACCATCACCCCTGACAACACAGTGATCCGGGATTCTTGTCATGACAATGCACCATTCCCTAGTCATCACAATGCTCCATGACCCCTATGAACAAAATACTCCATGAACATTTTCAGCCCAATGCTCCATTACACTTGCCATCACAATGCTCCTGTCTCTTGTCGTCAGAATGCACCTTGAACCCTGTCACAAAAAGGCTCCCTGCATTTTTCATCACAATGCCCCATGCCGTTTTCATCACAATGCTCCATGCCATTGTCATCAAAATACTCCACGAGCTTGTCATCAAAATGCTCCATGACCCGTGTCATCACAATTCTCCATGCACTTGCCAGCACAATGTTCCCTGACCCTTCTCATCACAATGCTCCAAGCCACTGTCATCACAATGCTCCATTACCTTTGTCATCAGAATCCTCCATGACACTTGGCATCACAATGCTCCATGCCGTTGTCATCACAATGGGCCATTACATACGTCATCACAATGTTCCCTGACACCTGTCTTCACAATAATGCATGACCTGGTCATCAAAATTCTCCATGCCCTTGTCATCACAATGAGCCATTCCAACTGTCATTGTAATAATCCTTGAAACTTATTAGACCAATGTTCAATGCCCTTGACATCACAATGCTCCATGCCCTTGTTATCACAATGCTCCATGACCCATGTCATCACAATGCTCTTTGACTCCAGTCATCACAATTCTTCATGACCTTTGTCAATACAACGGTCCATGCCCTCGTCATCAACAGTCTCTCTGACAGTTTTAACCTCAGTGCTCTATGAAATTTTCATCACAGTGCTCTTTGACCCTTGTCATCACAATGCTCTATGCCTTTCTCAGCACAATGCTCCATGACCGTTGTCATCACAATGCTCAATGTGCTTGTCATCACGATGCACCATGACACATTTCATCACAATGCACCGTGCGTTTGTCATCACAGTGCTCCACAATCTTGTCATCACAATGTTCCATTAACCTTGTCATCGCAATGCTCCATGAACTTCTCATCAATATGCTCTCTCACCACTGAAATCACAATGTTCCATCACTATTCATCACAGTAATCCTTCATCCCTGTAATCACAATGTTCCATGACTCCGGACATAACAGTTCTACATGCACTTATCATCACAATGTTCGATGACCGATGACATCACAATGTTCCATAAGCCATGTCATCAAAATGCTCCAAGACACTTTTCATCAAAAGGCTCCAGGTCCCCTGACATCACAATGCTCCATAGCCCTTGTCATTACAGTGCTCCATGAGGCTCGTCATCACAATTAGCCATGATCTTCTCATCACAATGCTCCACGGTGTTGCCATCACAATGCTCCATGCACTGGTCATCACCATGCTCCATGTTCCCTGTCATAACAATTCTCCACGTCCTTGGCATCACCATGTTCCATGACACTTCTCATCACAGTGTTACATGCTTTGTCCGCACAATACTCCACAAGCTTGCCATCAGCATGCTCCATGCCCCTTGTCATCACAACTCTCCACGTGCTTGTCATCACAATGCTCCATGACAGTTCTCATCACAATGTTACATGCTTTTGTCATCACAGTTCTCCATGCACATGTCATCGCAATGCCCCATGAACCCCATAATAGCAAGCTCCATGCCTTTGTCATCACAATGCTTCACGAAATTTTCATCAAAATTCTCAATGGCCGTTGTCATCACAATGCTCCATGACCCTTGTCATCACAATGCTCCATGCCCTTGTCATCACAAAGCTCAATGACACATGCCATCAGAATGCTCCTTGGTCTTCTCCTCACAATGATCCATGCCCTTGTCATCACAATGTTCCAAGACCCCTGTATTCACAATGCTCCATGCCCCTTTTCATCAGTATGCTCCATGAGACTTGTCATCACAAGGCTCCATGGTTTCCTCATCACAATTCTCCAGGACCTTTTCATCACAATGCTTCACGACCATGTCATGAAAATTTTCAATAGCCCTTGTCATCATAGTGCTCCAAGCCCCAGTCATCACAATGCTCCATTATATTTGTCATCACAATTCTCCATTACATTCGGAATCACAATTATCCATGCCATTGCCATGGCAATGGACCATGACATATGTCATCACAATGCTGTCTGACACCTTTCTTCACAATACTCCATGACCTTCTCATCAAAATGATTCATGCCGTTGTCTTCACAATGCACCATGCATACTGTCATCACAGTAATCTATGAAACTTGTCAGACCCATGCTCCATGCCCCTGTCATCACAATGCTCCAGGCCCTTGTCATCACAATGCTCCAGGACCCCTGTCATCACAATGCTCCGTGACTCCAGTCGTCACAATACTTCATAACGTTTGTCATCAAAATGGTCCATGCCTGCATCATCACAAGGCTCTGTGACATTTGTAACCACAATGCTCCATGAACATTTCATCACAATGATCCGTGACCCTTATCATCACAATGTTCCATGCCTTTGTCACAACAATGCTACATGACCCTTGTCATCACAATGTGCCACGCACTTTTCATCATAACGGTCCACAACATTGTCATCGCTAAGCTCCATAAACCTTGTAATCACAATGCTCCATGCACTTCTCATCCAAATGCTCTCTCACCTGAGATATCACAATGTTCCATCACTAGTCATCACAATACTCCCTCACCCCTCTAATCACAATGTTCCATGATCCCTGTCATCACAATGTTACATGCCCTTATCATCACAATGTTCCATTACCCCTGTCATCAAAATGCTCCATGACACTTTTCATCCCAAAGCTCCATGACCCCTGACATCACAATGTTCTATAACCCCTGTTATCAAAATGTTCCATTACACATTTCATCAAATTGTTGCATGACCCTGTCATCAATATGCTCCCTGCCTTTCTCATCACAATGCACCACGCCCTTGTCATCAAAATGCTCCATGACCTTTGTCATCACAAAGCTCCATGACACTTGGCATCACAATGCTCCATGTCATTTTCATCACAATTCTCCATGAACCCTCTCATCACATTGCTCCAGGCCTTTGTCATCACAAAGCTCCATGACACTTGGCATCACAATGCTAGATGCCCTTCTCATCACAATGCTCCATGCCCTTGCCATCACAATGCTCCATTACCCCTGTCATGACAAATCTCCATGACCCCTGCCATCACGATGTTCCATGGCCTTGACATCACAAGGCTCCATGACCATTCTCATCACAATGCTCCATTACCACTGTAATAACAATGCTCCATGACCCCTGCCTTCACAATGTTCCACTGCCTTGTCATCACAAGGCTCCATGACCCTTGTCATCACAATGCTCCAAGACCCTGGTAATCACAATGTTCCATGCTATTTTCCTCACAAAGCTCCATGACGCATGTCATCAGAAAGTTCCATGGCCTTCTCATCACAATGCTCCATGCCCTTGTCATCACAATGCTCCAAAACCCCTGTAATCACAATGCTCCATGCCCCTATCCATCTCAATGTTCCATGAACCCTGTCATCACAATGCACCATGCCCATCATGATAATGCTTCAGGCTGTTGTGATCACAATGAAATCGATATGCTCAATGACCTCTGTCATCATAATGTTCCAAACCCTGGTGATCACAATGTTCCGTAACACTTATCATCACAGCAGCCCTGACGCTCATCATCACGATTATCCATGGTCTTCTCATCACAATGCTCCATGAAATTTGTCATCACAATGCTCAATACACTTGTCATCACAATGTTCCCTGACACTTGTTGTCTGTATGCTCCTTGAACACTGTCATGGAAAGGCTCCATGCCTTTTTCATCACAATGCTCCAAGACCACTTTAATGACAATGCTCCATGCCCTTGTCATCACAAAGCTCCATGACGCCTGTCAGCAGAGTGCTCCATGGCCTTTTTTCACAATGCTCCAAGCCCTTGTTATCACAATGCTCCAAGACCCATGTAATCACAATGCTCCATGCCCCTTTTCATCAGAATGCTCCATGAGACTTGTCATCACAAGTCTCCATGTTCTTCTCATCACAATGCTCCAGTAACTTGTCATCATTATGCTCCATTCCCTTGTCATCACAATGCTCCATGACCCCTGTCTTCACAATACTCCATGAATATTTTCAGCCCAATGCTCCATGACCTTCTCATCACAATGCTCTAAGACCACTGTAATCACAATGCTCCATGCCCATTTTCATCTCAATGACCCATGAACCCTGTCATCACAATGCACCATGCCCATCATCATAATGCTTCATGCTATTGTCATCACCATGAATTTAAAATGCTTCATGACCTCTGTCATAACAATGCTCCAAACCCTTGTGATCACAATATTCCATAACACTTGTCATCACAATGCCACATGACGCTCGTCATCACAATTATCCATGGTCTTCTCATCACAATGCTCCATTTCCTTTGTCATCACAATGCTCAATACACTTGTCCTCAAAATGCTCCCAGACACTTGTTGTCTGTATGCTAGGTGAACGCCGTCATGACAAGGCTCCATGCATTTTTCATCACAATGATCCATGCCCTTTTCATCACAATGCTCCAAGACCCCTGTAATAACAATGCTCCATGCCCTTGTAATCACAAAGCTCAATGATGCATGTCATTAGAATGCTCCTTGGCCTTCTCCTCACAATTCTCCATGCCCTTGTCATCACAATTTTCAAAGACCCCTGTAATCACAATGGTCCATGACCCTTTTCATCAGTATGCTCCATGAGAACTGTCATCACAAGACTCCATGGATTTCTTATCACAATGCTCCAGGACACTGTCATCACAATGCTTCATGACATTGTCATGAAAATTCTCAATGGCCCTTGTCATCATAATGATCCAAGCCATAGTCATCACAATGTTCCATTATATTTGTCATCACAATCCTCCATATCATTTGGCATCACAATGCTCCCTGCCATTGTCATCGCAATGGACCATGACATATGTCATCACAATGCTCCCTGACACCTTTTTCAATATACTCCATGAACTTCTCATCACAGTGCTCCATGCCACTTTCATCACAATGCTCCTTGTCCTTGTCATCACAATGCTCCATGACGCATGTCATCAGAATGTTCCATGACCTTCTCATCACAATGCTCCATGCCCTTGTCATCACAATGCTCCAAGACCCCTGTTATCACAATGCTCCATGCCCCTTCTCATCTCAATGCTCCATGAACCCTGTCATCACAATGCACCATGCCCATCATCATAATGCTTCAGGCTATTGTCAGCACAATGAATTCAAAATTCTCCATGACCTCTGTCATCATAATGCTCCAAACCCTTGTGATCACAATGTTCCATAACACTTATCATCACAACACCACTGACGCTCATCATCACAATTATCCATGGTCTTCTCATCACAATGCTATATGAAATTTGTCATCACAATGCTCAATACACTTGTCATCACAATGCACCCTGACACTTGTATTCTGTATGCTCCTTGAACACTGTCATGACAAGGCTCCATGCCTTTTTCATCACAATAATCCATGCCCTTTTCATCACAATGCTCCAAGACCCATGTAATCACAATGCTCCATGCCCCTTTATATTAGAATGCTCCATGAGACTTGTCATCATAAGTCTCCATGTTCTTCTCATCACAATGCTCCAGGACCTTGTCATCACTATGGTACAATCCCTTGTCATCACAATGCTCCATGAACCCTGTCTTCACAATACTCCATGAACATTTTCAGTCCAGTGCTCCTTGACCTTCTCATCACAAGGCTCCATGACCAATATCATCACAATGCTCCATGATCACTGTCATCACAAAACTCCATGACACCTGACAACACAATGATCCGACACTCTTGTCATCACAATGCTCCATTACCTAGTCATAACAGTGCTCCATGACCCCTCTCATCACAATACTCCATGAACATTTTCAGCCCAATGCTCCATGACCCTTGTCATCACAATGATCCATGCCCTTGTCATCCCAATGATCCATGACCCATGTATTCACAATGCTCCGTGACGCTTGTCATCACAGTGCTCCATGACACCTGTCATCACAATGCTCCATGCTTTTGTTAGCAAAATGCTACATGACCTTGTCATTACAATGCTCTATGTGCTTGTCATCACAATACTCCATTACCATTGTCATCACAATCCTCCATGAACCTTGGGATCACATCTCTTCATGTCCTTGTCATCACAATGCTCCATGCTCCTTGAAATCAAAATGATCCATGACCTCTGTCATCACAATGCTCCAAACCCTTGTGATCACAAAGTTCCAAAACACTTGTCATCTCAACATTCCATGATGCCAGTCATTACAATACTCCATGCCCTTTTCATCACAATGCTCCATGACCTTTGTCATCACAATTCTCAATACACTTGTCATCACAATGCTCCCTGACACTTGTCGTCAGAATGCTCCTTGAATCCTGTCACGAAAAGGCTCCGTGCCTTTTTCATTACAATGCCACATGCCGTTTTCATCACAATGCTCCAAGCCATTGGCATCAAAATACTCCACAAGCTTGTCTTCAGAATGATCCATGACACTTGTCATCACAATTCTCCATGCACTTGTCAGCACAATGCTCCCTGACACTTGTCATCACAATGCGCCAAGCCATTGTCATCACAATGCTCCATTACCTTTGTCATCAGAATCCTCCATGACACTTGGCATCACAATGTTCCATGCCATTGTCATCACAATGGGCCTTTACATATGTCATCACAATGCTCCCTGTCACCTGGCTTCACAATACTGCATGACCTGGTCATAACAATTCTCCATGCCCTTGTCATCACAATGTGCCATTCCAACTGTCATCGCAATAATCAATGAAAATTATTAGACCAGTGATGCATGCCCTTGTCATCACAATGCTCCATGAACTTGTTATCACAATGCTCCATGACCCCTGTCATCACAAGGCTCCTTGACTCCAGTCATCACAATGTTTCAGGACCCTTGTCATCACAATGGTCCATGCTCTCATCATCAAAAGTCTCTGTGGCCTTTTTAACCACAATGCTCCTTGAACTTTTCATCACAATTCTCTTTGACCCTTGTCATCTCAGTGCTCTATGCGTTTCGAAGCAGAATGCTCCATGACCCTTGTCATCACAATGCTCCATGTGCTGGTCAGGACAATACTCCAAGACACACGTCATCACAATGCACCTTGCAATTTTCATCACAGTGCTCCACAATCTTGTCATCACAATGCTCCATAAACCTTGTCATCACAATGCTCCATGCACTTCTCAACAAAATGCTTTCTCACCACTGATATCACAATGCTACATCGCAATTTGTCACAATGCTCCCTCACCCTGTCATCACAATGTTCCATGACTCCTGTCATCACAATGTTACATGCACTTATCATCACAAAGTCTGATGACCCCTAACATCACAATGTTCCATAACCCCTGTCATCAAAATGCTTCATGACACTTTTCATCAAATTGCTTCATGACCCTGTCATCACAATGCTCCCTGCCCTTCTCATCACAATGCACAACGCCCTTGTCATCAACATGCTCCATGACCTTTGTCATCACAAAGATCCATGACCCTTGGCATCACAATGTTCCATGTCATTGTCATCACAATGTTCCATGAACGCTCTCATCACTTTGTTCCATGCCCTTGTCATCACAATGCTCCATGATGCACGTCATCAGAATGCTCCATGGCCTTCTCTTCACAATGCTCCAAGCCCTTGTCATAACAATGCTCCAAGACACCTGTAATCACAATGCTCCATGCCCCTTTTCATCAGAATGCTCCATGAGACTTGTCATCACAAGTCTCCATGGTCTTCTAATCACAATGCTACATTTCCTTGTCATCACAATGTTCCATGACCCCTGTCATCACAATTCTCCATGAATATTTTCAGCCCAATGCTCCATCTCCTTCTCATCACAATGCTCCATGAACAGTATCATCACAATGGTCCAGGACCACAGTCATCACAACACACCATCACCCCTGACAACACAGTGATCCGGGATTCTTGTCATGACAATGCACCATTCCCTAGTCATCACAATGCTCCATGACCCCTATGAACAAAATACTCCATGAACATTTTCAGCCCAATGCTCCATTACACTTGCCATCACAATGCTCCTGTCTCTTGTCGTCAGAATGCACCTTGAACCCTGTCACAAAAAGGCTCCCTGCATTTTTCATCACAATGCCCCATGCCGTTTTCATCACAATGCTCCATGCCATTGTCATCAAAATACTCCACGAGCTTGTCATCAAAATGCTCCATGACCCGTGTCATCACAATTCTCCATGCACTTGCCAGCACAATGTTCCCTGACCCTTCTCATCACAATGCTCCAAGCCACTGTCATCACAATGCTCCATTACCTTTGTCATCAGAATCCTCCATGACACTTGGCATCACAATGCTCCATGCCATTGTCATCACAATGGGCCATTACATACGTCATCACAATGTTCCCTGACACCTGTCTTCACAATAATGCATGACCTGGTCATCAAAATTCTCCATGCCCTTGTCATCACAATGAGCCATTCCAACTGTCATTGTAATAATCCTTGAAACTTATTAGACCAATGTTCAATGCCCTTGACATCACAATGCTCCATGCCCTTGTTATCACAATGCTCCATGACCCATGTCATCACAATGCTCTTTGACTCCAGTCATCACAATCCTTCATGACCTTTGTCAACACAACGGTCCATGCCCTCGTCATCAACAGTCTCTCTGACAGTTTTAACCTCAGTGCTCTATGAAATTTTCATCACAGTGCTCTTTGACCCTTGTCATCACAATGCTCTATGCCTTTCTCAGCACAATGCTCCATGACCGTTGTCATCACAATGCTCAATGTGCTTGTCATCACGATGCACCATGACACATTTCATCACAATGCACCGTGCGTTTGTCATCACAGTGCTCCACAATCTTGTCATCACAATGTTCCATTAACCTTGTCATCGCAATGCTCCATGAACTTCTCATCAATATGCTCTCTCACCACTGAAATCACAATGTTCCATCACTATTCATCACAGTAATCCTTCATCCCTGTAATCACAATGTTCCATGACTCCGGACATAACAGTTCTACATGCACTTATCATCACAATGTTCGATGACCGATGACATCACAATGTTCCATAAGCCATGTCATCAAAATGCTCCAAGACACTTTTCATCAAAAGGCTCCAGGTCCCCTGACATCACAATGCTCCATAGCCCTTGTCATTACAGTGCTCCATGAGGCTCGTCATCACAATTAGCCATGATCTTCTCATCACAATGCTCCACGGTGTTGCCATCACAATGCTCCATGCACTGGTCATCACCATGCTCCATGTTCCCTGTCATAACAATTCTCCACGTCCTTGGCATCACCATGTTCCATGACACTTCTCATCACAGTGTTACATGCTTTGTCCGCACAATACTCCACAAGCTTGCCATCAGCATGCTCCATGCCCCTTGTCATCACAACTCTCCACGTGCTTGTCATCACAATGCTCCATGACAGTTCTCATCACAATGTTACATGCTTTTGTCATCACAGTTCTCCATGCACATGTCATCGCAATGCCCCATGAACCCCATAATAGCAAGCTCCATGCCTTTGTCATCACAATGCTTCACGAAATTTTCATCAAAATTCTCAATGGCCGTTGTCATCACAATGCTCCATGACCCTTGTCATCACAATGCTCCATGCCCTTGTCATCACAAAGCTCAATGACACATGCCATCAGAATGCTCCTTGGTCTTCTCCTCACAATGATCCATGCCCTTGTCATCACAATGTTCCAAGACCCCTGTATTCACAATGCTCCATGCCCCTTTTCATCAGTATGCTCCATGAGACTTGTCATCACAAGGCTCCATGGTTTCCTCATCACAATTCTCCAGGACCTTTTCATCACAATGCTTCACGACCATGTCATGAAAATTTTCAATAGCCCTTGTCATCATAGTGCTCCAAGCCCCAGTCATCACAATGCTCCATTATATTTGTCATCACAATTCTCCATTACATTCGGAATCACAATTATCCATGCCATTGCCATGGCAATGGACCATGACATATGTCATCACAATGCTGCCTGACACCTTTCTTCACAATACTCCATGACCTTCTCATCAAAATGATTCATGCCGTTGTCTTCACAATGCACCATGCATACTGTCATCACAGTAATCTATGAAACTTGTCAGACCCATGCTCCATGCCCCTGTCATCACAATGCTCCAGGCCCTTGTCATCACAATGCTCCAGGACCCCTGTCATCACAATGCTCCGTGACTCCAGTCGTCACAATACTTCATAACGTTTGTCATCAAAATGGTCCATGCCTGCATCATCACAAGGCTCTGTGACATTTGTAACCACAATGCTCCATGAACATTTCATCACAATGATCCGTGACCCTTATCATCACAATGTTCCATGCCTTTGTCACAACAATGCTACATGACCCTTGTCATCACAATGTGCCACGCACTTTTCATCATAACGGTCCACAACATTGTCATCGCTAAGCTCCATAAACCTTGTAATCACAATGCTCCATGCACTTCTCATCCAAATGCTCTCTCACCTGAGATATCACAATGTTCCATCACTAGTCATCACAATACTCCCTCACCCCTCTAATCACAATGTTCCATGATCCCTGTCATCACAATGTTACATGCCCTTATCATCACAATGTTCCATTACCCCTGTCATCAAAATGCTCCATGACACTTTTCATCCCAAAGCTCCATGACCCCTGACATCACAATGTTCTATAACCCCTGTTATCAAAATGTTCCATTACACATTTCATCAAATTGTTGCATGACCCTGTCATCAATATGCTCCCTGCCTTTCTCATCACAATGCACCACGCCCTTGTCATCAAAATGCTCCATGACCTTTGTCATCACAAAGCTCCATGACACTTGGCATCACAATGCTCCATGTCATTTTCATCACAATTCTCCATGAACCCTCTCATCACATTGCTCCAGGCCTTTGTCATCACAAAGCTCCATGACACTTGGCATCACAATGCTAGATGCCCTTCTCATCACAATGCTCCATGCCCTTGCCATCACAATGCTCCATTACCCCTGTCATGACAAATCTCCATGACCCCTGCCATCACGATGTTCCATGGCCTTGACATCACAAGGCTCCATGACCATTCTCATCACAATGCTCCATTACCACTGTAATAACAATGCTCCATGACCCCTGCCTTCACAATGTTCCACTGCCTTGTCATCACAAGGCTCCATGACCCTTGTCATCACAATGCTCCAAGACCCTGGTAATCACAATGTTCCATGCTATTTTCCTCACAAAGCTCCATGACGCATGTCATCAGAAAGTTCCATGGCCTTCTCATCACAATGCTCCATGCCCTTGTCATCACAATGCTCCAAAACCCCTGTAATCACAATGCTCCATGCCCCTATCCATCTCAATGTTCCATGAACCCTGTCATCACAATGCACCATGCCCATCATGATAATGCTTCAGGCTGTTGTGATCACAATGAAATCGATATGCTCAATGACCTCTGTCATCATAATGTTCCAAACCCTGGTGATCACAATGTTCCGTAACACTTATCATCACAGCAGCCCTGACGCTCATCATCACGATTATCCATGGTCTTCTCATCACAATGCTCCATGAAATTTGTCATCACAATGCTCAATACACTTGTCATCACAATGTTCCCTGACACTTGTTGTCTGTATGCTCCTTGAACACTGTCATGGAAAGGCTCCATGCCTTTTTCATCACAATGCTCCAAGACCACTTTAATGACAATGCTCCATGCCCTTGTCATCACAAAGCTCCATGACGCCTGTCAGCAGAGTGCTCCATGGCCTTTTTTCACAATGCTCCAAGCCCTTGTTATCACAATGCTCCAAGACCCATGTAATCACAATGCTCCATGCCCCTTTTCATCAGAATGCTCCATGAGACTTGTCATCACAAGTCTCCATGTTCTTCTCATCACAATGCTCCAGTAACTTGTCATCATTATGCTCCATTCCCTTGTCATCACAATGCTCCATGACCCCTGTCTTCACAATACTCCATGAATATTTTCAGCCCAATGCTCCATGACCTTCTCATCACAATGCTCTAAGACCACTGTAATCACAATGCTCCATGCCCATTTTCATCTCAATGACCCATGAACCCTGTCATCACAATGCACCATGCCCATCATCATAATGCTTCATGCTATTGTCATCACCATGAATTTAAAATGCTTCATGACCTCTGTCATAACAATGCTCCAAACCCTTGTGATCACAATATTCCATAACACTTGTCATCACAATGCCACATGACGCTCGTCATCACAATTATCCATGGTCTTCTCATCACAATGCTCCATTTCCTTTGTCATCACAATGCTCAATACACTTGTCCTCAAAATGCTCCCAGACACTTGTTGTCTGTATGCTAGGTGAACGCTGTCATGACAAGGCTCCATGCATTTTTCATCACAATGATCCATGCCCTTTTCATCACAATGCTCCAAGACCCCTGTAATAACAATGCTCCATGCCCTTGTAATCACAAAGCTCAATGATGCATGTCATTAGAATGCTCCTTGGCCTTCTCCTCACAATTCTCCATGCCCTTGTCATCACAATTTTCAAAGACCCCTGTAATCACAATGGTCCATGACCCTTTTCATCAGTATGCTCCATGAGAACTGTCATCACAAGACTCCATGGATTTCTTATCACAATGCTCCAGGACACTGTCATCACAATGCTTCATGACATTGTCATGAAAATTCTCAATGGCCCTTGTCATCATAATGATCCAAGCCATAGTCATCACAATGTTCCATTATATTTGTCATCACAATCCTCCATATCATTTGGCATCACAATGCTCCCTGCCATTGTCATCGCAATGGACCATGACATATGTCATCACAATGCTCCCTGACACCTTTTTCAATATACTCCATGAACTTCTCATCACAGTGCTCCATGCCACTTTCATCACAATGCTCCTTGTCCTTGTCATCACAATGCTCCATGACGCATGTCATCAGAATGTTCCATGACCTTCTCATCACAATGCTCCATGCCCTTGTCATCACAATGCTCCAAGACCCCTGTTATCACAATGCTCCATGCCCCTTCTCATCTCAATGCTCCATGAACCCTGTCATCACAATGCACCATGCCCATCATCATAATGCTTCAGGCTATTGTCAGCACAATGAATTCAAAATTCTCCATGACCTCTGTCATCATAATGCTCCAAACCCTTGTGATCACAATGTTCCATAACACTTATCATCACAACACCACTGACGCTCATCATCACAATTATCCATGGTCTTCTCATCACAATGCTATATGAAATTTGTCATCACAATGCTCAATACACTTGTCATCACAATGCACCCTGACACTTGTATTCTGTATGCTCCTTGAACACTGTCATGACAAGGCTCCATGCCTTTTTCATCACAATAATCCATGCCCTTTTCATCACAATGCTCCAAGACCCATGTAATCACAATGCTCCATGCCCCTTTACATTAGAATGCTCCATGAGACTTGTCATCATAAGTCTCCATGTTCTTCTCATCACAATGCTCCAGGACCTTGTCATCACTATGGTCCAATCCCTTGTCATCACAATGCTCCATGAACCCTGTCTTCACAATACTCCATGAACATTTTCAGTCCAGTGCTCCTTGACCTTCTCATCACAAGGCTCCATGACCAATATCATCACAATGCTCCATGATCACTGTCATCACAAAACTCCATGACACCTGACAACACAATGATCCGACACTCTTGTCATCACAATGCTCCATTACCTAGTCATAACAATGCTCCATGACCCCTCTCATCACAATACTCCATGAACATTTTCAGCCCAATGCTCCATGACCCTTGTCATCACAATGATCCATGCCCTTGTCATCCCAATGATCCATGACCCATGTATTCACAATGCTCCGTGACGCTTGTCATCACAGTGCTCCATGACACCTGTCATCACAATGCTCCATGCTTTTGTTAGCAAAATGCTACATGACCTTGTCATTACAATGCTCTATGTGCTTGTCATCACAATACTCCATTACCATTGTCATCACAATCCTCCATGAACCTTGGGATCACATCTCTTCATGTCCTTGTCATCACAATGCTCCATGCTCCTTGAAATCAAAATGATCCATGACCTCTGTCATCACAATGCTCCAAACCCTTGTGATCACAAAGTTCCAAAACACTTGTCATCTCAACATTCCATGATGCCAGTCATTACAATACTCCATGCCCTTTTCATCACAATGCTCCATGACCTTTGTCATCACAATTCTCAATACACTTGTCATCACAATGCTCCCTGACACTTGTCGTCAGAATGCTCCTTGAAACCTGTCACGAAAAGGCTCCGTGCCTTTTTCATTACAATGCCACATGCCGTTTTCATCACAATGCTCCAAGCCATTGGCATCAAAATACTCCACAAGCTTGTCTTCAGAATGATCCATGACACTTGTCATCACAATTCTCCATGCACTTGTCAGCACAATGCTCCCTGACACTTGTCATCACAATGCGCCAAGCCATTGTCATCACAATGCTCCATTACCTTTGTCATCAGAATCCTCCATGACACTTGGCATCACAATGTTCCATGCCATTGTCATCACAATGGGCCTTTACATATGTCATCACAATGCTCCCTGTCACCTGGCTTCACAATACTGCATGACCTGGTCATAACAATTCTCCATGCCCTTGTCATCACAATGTGCCATTCCAACTGTCATCGCAATAATTAATGAAAATTATTAGACCAGTGATGCATGCCCTTGTCATCACAATGCTCCATGAACTTGTTATCACAATGCTCCATGACCCCTGTCATCACAAGGCTCCTTGACTCCAGTCATCACAATGTTTCAGGACCCTTGTCATCACAATGGTCCATGCTCTCATCATCAAAAGTCTCTGTGGCCTTTTTAACCACAATGCTCCTTGAACTTTTCATCACAATTCTCTTTGACCCTTGTCATCTCAGTGCTCTATGCGTTTCGAAGCAGAATGCTCCATGACCCTTGTCATCACAATGCTCCATGTGCTGGTCAGGACAATACTCCAAGACACACGTCATCACAATGCACCTTGCAATTTTCATCACAGTGCTCCACAATCTTGTCATCACAATGCTCCATAAACCTTGTCATCACAATGCTCCATGCACTTCTCAACAAAATGCTCTCTCACCACTGATATCACAATGCTACATCGCAATTTGTCACAATGCTCCCTCACCCTGTCATCACAATGTTCCATGACTCCTGTCATCACAATGTTACATGCACTTATCATCACAAAGTCTGATGACCCCTAACATCACAATGTTCCATAACCCCTGTCATCAAAATGCTTCATGACACTTTTCATCAAATTGCTTCATGACCCTGTCATCACAATGCTCCCTGCCCTTCTCATCACAATGCACAACGCCCTTGTCATCAACATGCTCCATGACCTTTGTCATCACAAAGATCCATGACCCTTGGCATCACAATGCTCCATGTCATTGTCATCACAATGTTCCATGAACGCTCTCATCACTTTGTTCCATGCCCTTGTCATCACAATGCTCCATGATGCACGTCATCAGAATGCTCCATGGCCTTCTCTTCACAATGCTCCAAGCCCTTGTCATAACAATGCTCCAAGACACCTGTAATCACAATGCTCCATGCCCCTTTTCATCAGAATGCTCCATGAGACTTGTCATCACAAGTCTCCATGGTCTTCTAATCACAATGCTACATTTCCTTGTCATCACAATGTTCCATGACCCCTGTCATCACAATTTTCCATGAATATTTTCAGCCCAATGCTCCATCTCCTTCTCATCACAATGCTCCGTGAACAGTATCATCACAATGGTCCAGGACCACAGTCATCACAACACACCATCACCCCTGACAACACAGTGATCCGGGATTCTTGTCATGACAATGCACCATTCCCTAGTCATCACAATGCTCCATGACCCCTATGAACAAAATACTCCATGAACATTTTCAGCCCAATGCTCCATTACACTTGCCATCACAATGCTCCTGTCTCTTGTCGTCAGAATGCACCTTGAACCCTGTCACAAAAAGGCTCCCTGCATTTTTCATCACAATGCCCCATGCCGTTTTCATCACAATGCTCCATGCCATTGTCATCAAAATACTCCACGAGCTTGTCATCAAAATGCTCCATGACCCGTGTCATCACAATTCTCCATGCACTTGCCAGCACAATGTTCCCTGACCCTTCTCATCACAATGCTCCAAGCCACTGTCATCACAATGCTCCATTACCTTTGTCATCAGAATCCTCCATGACACTTGGCATCACAATGCTCCATGCCATTGTCATCACAATGGGCCATTACATACGTCATCACAATGTTCCCTGACACCTGTCTTCACAATAATGCATGACCTGGTCATCAAAATTCTCCATGCCCTTGTCATCACAATGAGCCATTCCAACTGTCATTGTAATAATCCTTGAAACTTATTAGACCAATGTTCAATGCCCTTGACATCACAATGCTCCATGCCCTTGTTATCACAATGCTCCATGACCCATGTCATCACAATGCTCTTTGACTCCAGTCATCACAATTCTTCATGACCTTTGTCAACACAACGGTCCATGCCCTCGTCATCAACAGTCTCTCTGACAGTTTTAACCTCAGTGCTCTATGAAATTTTCATCACAGTGCTCTTTGACCCTTGTCATCACAATGCTCTATGCCTTTCTCAGCACAATGCTCCATGACCGTTGTCATCACAATGCTCAATGTGCTTGTCATCACGATGCACCATGACACATTTCATCACAATGCACCGTGCGTTTGTCATCACAGTGCTCCACAATCTTGTCATCACAATGTTCCATTAACCTTGTCATCGCAATGCTCCATGAACTTCTCATCAATATGCTCTCTCACCACTGAAATCACAATGTTCCATCACTATTCATCACAGTAATCCTTCATCCCTGTAATCACAATGTTCCATGACTCCGGACATAACAGTTCTACATGCACTTATCATCACAATGTTCGATGACCGATGACATCACAATGTTCCATAAGCCATGTCATCAAAATGCTCCAAGACACTTTTCATCAAAAGGCTCCAGGTCCCCTGACATCACAATGCTCCATAGCCCTTGTCATTACAGTGCTCCATGAGGCTCGTCATCACAATTAGCCATGATCTTCTCATCACAATGCTCCACGGTGTTGCCATCACAATGCTCCATGCACTGGTCATCACCATGCTCCATGTTCCCTGTCATAACAATTCTCCACGTCCTTGGCATCACCATGTTCCATGACACTTCTCATCACAGTGTTACATGCTTTGTCCGCACAATACTCCACAAGCTTGCCATCAGCATGCTCCATGCCCCTTGTCATCACAACTCTCCACGTGCTTGTCATCACAATGCTCCATGACAGTTCTCATCACAATGTTACATGCTTTTGTCATCACAGTTCTCCATGCACATGTCATCGCAATGCCCCATGAACCCCATAATAGCAAGCTCCATGCCTTTGTCATCACAATGCTTCACGAAATTTTCATCAAAATTCTCAATGGCCGTTGTCATCACAATGCTCCATGACCCTTGTCATCACAATGCTCCATGCCCTTGTCATCACAAAGCTCAATGACACATGCCATCAGAATGCTCCTTGGTCTTCTCCTCACAATGATCCATGCCCTTGTCATCACAATGTTCCAAGACCCCTGTATTCACAATGCTCCATGCCCCTTTTCATCAGTATGCTCCATGAGACTTGTCATCACAAGGCTCCATGGTTTCCTCATCACAATTCTCCAGGACCTTTTCATCACAATGCTTCACGACCATGTCATGAAAATTTTCAATAGCCCTTGTCATCATAGTGCTCCAAGCCCCAGTCATCACAATGCTCCATTATATTTGTCATCACAATTCTCCATTACATTCGGAATCACAATTATCCATGCCATTGCCATGGCAATGGACCATGACATATGTCATCACAATGCTGCCTGACACCTTTCTTCACAATACTCCATGACCTTCTCATCAAAATGATTCATGCCGTTGTCTTCACAATGCACCATGCATACTGTCATCACAGTAATCTATGAAACTTGTCAGACCCATGCTCCATGCCCCTGTCATCACAATGCTCCAGGCCCTTGTCATCACAATGCTCCAGGACCCCTGTCATCACAATGCTCCGTGACTCCAGTCGTCACAATACTTCATAACGTTTGTCATCAAAATGGTCCATGCCTGCATCATCACAAGGCTCTGTGACATTTGTAACCACAATGCTCCATGAACATTTCATCACAATGATCCGTGACCCTTATCATCACAATGTTCCATGCCTTTGTCACAACAATGCTACATGACCCTTGTCATCACAATGTGCCACGCACTTTTCATCATAACGGTCCACAACATTGTCATCGCTAAGCTCCATAAACCTTGTAATCACAATGCTCCATGCACTTCTCATCCAAATGCTCTCTCACCTGAGATATCACAATGTTCCATCACTAGTCATCACAATACTCCCTCACCCCTCTAATCACAATGTTCCATGATCCCTGTCATCACAATGTTACATGCCCTTATCATCACAATGTTCCATTACCCCTGTCATCAAAATGCTCCATGACACTTTTCATCCCAAAGCTCCATGACCCCTGACATCACAATGTTCTATAACCCCTGTTATCAAAATGTTCCATTACACATTTCATCAAATTGTTGCATGACCCTGTCATCAATATGCTCCCTGCCTTTCTCATCACAATGCACCACGCCCTTGTCATCAAAATGCTCCATGACCTTTGTCATCACAAAGCTCCATGACACTTGGCATCACAATGCTCCATGTCATTTTCATCACAATTCTCCATGAACCCTCTCATCACATTGCTCCAGGCCTTTGTCATCACAAAGCTCCATGACACTTGGCATCACAATGCTAGATGCCCTTCTCATCACAATGCTCCATGCCCTTGCCATCACAATGCTCCATTACCCCTGTCATGACAAATCTCCATGACCCCTGCCATCACGATGTTCCATGGCCTTGACATCACAAGGCTCCATGACCATTCTCATCACAATGCTCCATTACCACTGTAATAACAATGCTCCATGACCCCTGCCTTCACAATGTTCCACTGCCTTGTCATCACAAGGCTCCATGACCCTTGTCATCACAATGCTCCAAGACCCTGGTAATCACAATGCTCCATGCTCTTTTCCTCACAAAGCTCCATGACGCATGTCATCAGAAAGTTCCATGGCCTTCTCATCACAATGCTCCATGCCCTTGTCATCACAATGCTCCAAAACCCCTGTAATCACAATGCTCCATGCCCCTATCCATCTCAATGTTCCATGAACCCTGTCATCACAATGCACCATGCCCATCATGATAATGCTTCAGGCTGTTGTGATCACAATGAAATCGATATGCTCAATGACCTCTGTCATCATAATGTTCCAAACCCTGGTGATCACAATGTTCCATAACACTTATCATCACAGCAGCCCTGACGCTCATCATCACGATTATCCATGGTCTTCTCATCACAATGCTCCATGAAATTTGTCATCACAATGCTCAATACACTTGTCATCACAATGTTCCCTGACACTTGTTGTCTGTATGCTCCTTGAACACTGTCATGGAAAGGCTCCATGCCTTTTTCATCACAATGCTCCAAGACCACTTTAATGACAATGCTCCATGCCCTTGTCATCACAAAGCTCCATGACGCCTGTCAGCAGAGTGCTCCATGGCCTTTTTTCACAATGCTCCAAGCCCTTGTTATCACAATGCTCCAAGACCCATGTAATCACAATGCTCCATGCCCCTTTTCATCAGAATGCTCCATGAGACTTGTCATCACAAGTCTCCATGTTCTTCTCATCACAATGCTCCAGTAACTTGTCATCATTATGCTCCATTCCCTTGTCATCACAATGCTCCATGACCCCTGTCTTCACAATACTCCATGAATATTTTCAGCCCAATGCTCCATGACCTTCTCATCACAATGCTCTAAGACCACTGTAATCACAATGCTCCATGCCCATTTTCATCTCAATGACCCATGAACCCTGTCATCACAATGCACCATGCCCATCATCATAATGCTTCATGCTATTGTCATCACCATGAATTTAAAATGCTTCATGACCTCTGTCATAACAATGCTCCAAACCCTTGTGATCACAATATTCCATAACACTTGTCATCACAATGCCACATGACGCTCGTCATCACAATTATCCATGGTCTTCTCATCACAATGCTCCATTTCCTTTGTCATCACAATGCTCAATACACTTGTCCTCAAAATGCTCCCAGACACTTGTTGTCTGTATGCTAGGTGAACGCCGTCATGACAAGGCTCCATGCATTTTTCATCACAATGATCCATGCCCTTTTCATCACAATGCTCCAAGACCCCTGTAATAACAATGCTCCATGCCCTTGTAATCACAAAGCTCAATGATGCATGTCATTAGAATGCTCCTTGGCCTTCTCCTCACAATTCTCCATGCCCTTGTCATCACAATTTTCAAAGACCCCTGTAATCACAATGGTCCATGACCCTTTTCATCAGTATGCTCCATGAGAACTGTCATCACAAGACTCCATGGATTTCTTATCACAATGCTCCAGGACACTGTCATCACAATGCTTCATGACATTGTCATGAAAATTCTCAATGGCCCTTGTCATCATAATGATCCAAGCCATAGTCATCACAATGTTCCATTATATTTGTCATCACAATCCTCCATATCATTTGGCATCACAATGCTCCCTGCCATTGTCATCGCAATGGACCATGACATATGTCATCACAATGCTCCCTGACACCTTTTTCAATATACTCCATGAACTTCTCATCACAATGCTCCATGCCACTTTCATCACAATGCTCCTTGCCCTTGTCATCACAATGCTCCATGACGCATGTCATCAGAATGTTCCATGACCTTCTCATCACAATGCTCCATGCCCTTGTCATCACAATGCTCCAAGACCCCTGTTATCACAATGCTCCATGCCCCTTCTCATCTCAATGCTCCATGAACCCTGTCATCACAATGCACCATGCCCATCATCATAATGCTTCAGGCTATTGTCAGCACAATGAATTCAAAATTCTCCATGACCTCTGTCATCATAATGCTCCAAACCCTTGTGATCACAATGTTCCATAACACTTATCATCACAACACCACTGACGCTCATCATCACAATTATCCATGGTCTTCTCATCACAATGCTATATGAAATTTGTCATCACAATGCTCAATACACTTGTCATCACAATGCACCCTGACACTTGTATTCTGTATGCTCCTTGAACACTGTCATGACAAGGCTCCATGCCTTTTTCATCACAATAATCCATGCCCTTTTCATCACAATGCTCCAAGACCCATGTAATCACAATGCTCCATGCCCCTTTACATTAGAATGCTCCATGAGACTTGTCATCATAAGTCTCCATGTTCTTCTCATCACAATGCTCCAGGACCTTGTCATCACTATGGTCCAATCCCTTGTCATCACAATGCTCCATGAACCCTGTCTTCACAATACTCCATGAACATTTTCAGTCCAGTGCTCCTTGACCTTCTCATCACAAGGCTCCATGACCAATATCATCACAATGCTCCATGATCACTGTCATCACAAAACTCCATGACACCTGACAACACAATGATCCGACACTCTTGTCATCACAGTGCTCCATTACCTAGTCATAACAATGCTCCATGACCCCTCTCATCACAATACTCCATGAACATTTTCAGCCCAATGCTCCATGACCCTTGTCATCACAATGATCCATGCCCTTGTCATCCCAATGATCCATGACCCATGTATTCACAATGCTCCGTGACGCTTGTCATCACAGTGCTCCATGACACCTGTCATCACAATGCTCCATGCTTTTGTTAGCAAAATGCTACATGACCTTGTCATTACAATGCTCTATGTGCTTGTCATCACAATACTCCATTACCATTGTCATCACAATCCTCCATGAACCTTGGGATCACATCTCTTCATGTCCTTGTCATCACAATGCTCCATGCTCCTTGAAATCAAAATGATCCATGACCTCTGTCATCACAATGCTCCAAACCCTTGTGATCACAAAGTTCCAAAACACTTGTCATCTCAACATTCCATGATGCCAGTCATTACAATACTCCATGCCCTTTTCATCACAATGCTCCATGACCTTTGTCATCACAATTCTCAATACACTTGTCATCACAATGCTCCCTGACACTTGTCGTCAGAATGCTCCTTGAAACCTGTCACGAAAAGGCTCCGTGCCTTTTTCATTACAATGCCACATGCCGTTTTCATCACAATGCTCCAAGCCATTGGCATCAAAATACTCCACAAGCTTGTCTTCAGAATGATCCATGACACTTGTCATCACAATTCTCCATGCACTTGTCAGCACAATGCTCCCTGACACTTGTCATCACAATGCGCCAAGCCATTGTCATCACAATGCTCCATTACCTTTGTCATCAGAATCCTCCATTACACTTGGCATCACAATGTTCCATGCCATTGTCATCACAATGGGCCTTTACATATGTCATCACAATGCTCCCTGTCACCTGGCTTCACAATACTGCATGACCTGGTCATAACAATTCTCCATGCCCTTGTCATCACAATGTGCCATTCCAACTGTCATCACAATAATCAATGAAAATTATTAGACCAGTGATGCATGCCCTTGTCATCACAATGCTCCATGAACTTGTTATCACAATGCTCCATGACCCCTGTCATCACAAGGCTCCTTGACTCCAGTCATCACAATGTTTCAGGACCCTTGTCATCACAATGGTCCATGCTCTCATCATCAAAAGTCTCTGTGGCCTTTTTAACCACAATGCTCCTTGAACTTTTCATCACAATTCTCTTTGACCCTTGTCATCTCAGTGCTCTATGCGTTTCGAAGCAGAATGCTCCATGACCCTTGTCATCACAATGCTCCATGTGCTGGTCAGGACAATACTCCAAGACACACGTCATCACAATGCACCTTGCAATTTTCATCACAGTGCTCCACAATCTTGTCATCACAATGCTCCATAAACCTTGTCATCACAATGCTCCATGCACTTCTCAACAAAATGCTCTCTCACCACTGATATCACAATGCTACATCGCAATTTGTCACAATGCTCCCTCACCCTGTCATCACAATGTTCCATGACTCCTGTCATCACAATGTTACATGCACTTATCATCACAAAGTCTGATGACCCCTAACATCACAATGTTCCATAACCCCTGTCATCAAAATGCTTCATGACACTTTTCATCAAATTGCTTCATGACCCTGTCATCACAATGCTCCCTGCCCTTCTCATCACAATGCACAACGCCCTTGTCATCAACATGCTCCATGACCTTTGTCATCACAAAGATCCATGACCCTTGGCATCACAATGCTCCATGTCATTGTCATCACAATGTTCCATGAACGCTCTCATCACTTTGTTCCATGCCCTTGTCATCACAATGCTCCATGATGCACGTCATCAGAATGCTCCATGGCCTTCTCTTCACAATGCTCCAAGCCCTTGTCATAACAATGCTCCAAGACACCTGTAATCACAATGCTCCATGCCCCTTTTCATCAGAATGCTCCATGAGACTTGTCATCACAAGTCTCCATGGTCTTCTAATCACAATGCTACATTTCCTTGTCATCACAATGTTCCATGACCCCTGTCATCACAATTTTCCATGAATATTTTCAGCCCAATGCTCCATCTCCTTCTCATCACAATGCTCCGTGAACAGTATCATCACAATGGTCCAGGACCACAGTCATCACAACACACCATCACCCCTGACAACACAGTGATCCGGGATTCTTGTCATGACAATGCACCATTCCCTAGTCATCACAATGCTCCATGACCCCTATGAACAAAATACTCCATGAACATTTTCAGCCCAATGCTCCATTACACTTGCCATCACAATGCTCCTGTCTCTTGTCGTCAGAATGCACCTTGAACCCTGTCACAAAAAGGCTCCCTGCATTTTTCATCACAATGCCCCATGCCGTTTTCATCACAATGCTCCATGCCATTGTCATCAAAATACTCCACGAGCTTGTCATCAAAATGCTCCATGACCCGTGTCATCACAATTCTCCATGCACTTGCCAGCACAATGTTCCCTGACCCTTCTCATCACAATGCTCCAAGCCACTGTCATCACAATGCTCCATTACCTTTGTCATCAGAATCCTCCATGACACTTGGCATCACAATGCTCCATGCCATTGTCATCACAATGGGCCATTACATACGTCATCACAATGTTCCCTGACACCTGTCTTCACAATAATGCATGACCTGGTCATCAAAATTCTCCATGCCCTTGTCATCACAATGAGCCATTCCAACTGTCATTGTAATAATCCTTGAAACTTATTAGACCAATGTTCAATGCCCTTGACATCACAATGCTCCATGCCCTTGTTATCACAATGCTCCATGACCCATGTCATCACAATGCTCTTTGACTCCAGTCATCACAATTCTTCATGACCTTTGTCAACACAACGGTCCATGCCCTCGTCATCAACAGTCTCTCTGACAGTTTTAACCTCAGTGCTCTATGAAATTTTCATCACAGTGCTCTTTGACCCTTGTCATCACAATGCTCTATGCCTTTCTCAGCACAATGCTCCATGACCGTTGTCATCACAATGCTCAATGTGCTTGTCATCACGATGCACCATGACACATTTCATCACAATGCACCGTGCGTTTGTCATCACAGTGCTCCACAATCTTGTCATCACAATGTTCCATTAACCTTGTCATCGCAATGCTCCATGAACTTCTCATCAATATGCTCTCTCACCACTGAAATCACAATGTTCCATCACTATTCATCACAGTAATCCTTCATCCCTGTAATCACAATGTTCCATGACTCCGGACATAACAGTTCTACATGCACTTATCATCACAATGTTCGATGACCGATGACATCACAATGTTCCATAAGCCATGTCATCAAAATGCTCCAAGACACTTTTCATCAAAAGGCTCCAGGTCCCCTGACATCACAATGCTCCATAGCCCTTGTCATTACAGTGCTCCATGAGGCTCGTCATCACAATTAGCCATGATCTTCTCATCACAATGCTCCACGGTGTTGCCATCACAATGCTCCATGCACTGGTCATCACCATGCTCCATGTTCCCTGTCATAACAATTCTCCACGTCCTTGGCATCACCATGTTCCATGACACTTCTCATCACAGTGTTACATGCTTTGTCCGCACAATACTCCACAAGCTTGCCATCAGCATGCTCCATGCCCCTTGTCATCACAACTCTCCACGTGCTTGTCATCACAATGCTCCATGACAGTTCTCATCACAATGTTACATGCTTTTGTCATCACAGTTCTCCATGCACATGTCATCGCAATGCCCCATGAACCCCATAATAGCAAGCTCCATGCCTTTGTCATCACAATGCTTCACGAAATTTTCATCAAAATTCTCAATGGCCGTTGTCATCACAATGCTCCATGACCCTTGTCATCACAATGCTCCATGCCCTTGTCATCACAAAGCTCAATGACACATGCCATCAGAATGCTCCTTGGTCTTCTCCTCACAATGATCCATGCCCTTGTCATCACAATGTTCCAAGACCCCTGTATTCACAATGCTCCATGCCCCTTTTCATCAGTATGCTCCATGAGACTTGTCATCACAAGGCTCCATGGTTTCCTCATCACAATTCTCCAGGACCTTTTCATCACAATGCTTCACGACCATGTCATGAAAATTTTCAATAGCCCTTGTCATCATAGTGCTCCAAGCCCCAGTCATCACAATGCTCCATTATATTTGTCATCACAATTCTCCATTACATTCGGAATCACAATTATCCATGCCATTGCCATGGCAATGGACCATGACATATGTCATCACAATGCTGCCTGACACCTTTCTTCACAATACTCCATGACCTTCTCATCAAAATGATTCATGCCGTTGTCTTCACAATGCACCATGCATACTGTCATCACAGTAATCTATGAAACTTGTCAGACCCATGCTCCATGCCCCTGTCATCACAATGCTCCAGGCCCTTGTCATCACAATGCTCCAGGACCCCTGTCATCACAATGCTCCGTGACTCCAGTCGTCACAATACTTCATAACGTTTGTCATCAAAATGGTCCATGCCTGCATCATCACAAGGCTCTGTGACATTTGTAACCACAATGCTCCATGAACATTTCATCACAATGATCCGTGACCCTTATCATCACAATGTTCCATGCCTTTGTCACAACAATGCTACATGACCCTTGTCATCACAATGTGCCACGCACTTTTCATCATAACGGTCCACAACATTGTCATCGCTAAGCTCCATAAACCTTGTAATCACAATGCTCCATGCACTTCTCATCCAAATGCTCTCTCACCTGAGATATCACAATGTTCCATCACTAGTCATCACAATACTCCCTCACCCCTCTAATCACAATGTTCCATGATCCCTGTCATCACAATGTTACATGCCCTTATCATCACAATGTTCCATTACCCCTGTCATCAAAATGCTCCATGACACTTTTCATCCCAAAGCTCCATGACCCCTGACATCACAATGTTCTATAACCCCTGTTATCAAAATGTTCCATTACACATTTCATCAAATTGTTGCATGACCCTGTCATCAATATGCTCCCTGCCTTTCTCATCACAATGCACCACGCCCTTGTCATCAAAATGCTCCATGACCTTTGTCATCACAAAGCTCCATGACACTTGGCATCACAATGCTCCATGTCATTTTCATCACAATTCTCCATGAACCCTCTCATCACATTGCTCCAGGCCTTTGTCATCACAAAGCTCCATGACACTTGGCATCACAATGCTAGATGCCCTTCTCATCACAATGCTCCATGCCCTTGCCATCACAATGCTCCATTACCCCTGTCATGACAAATCTCCATGACCCCTGCCATCACGATGTTCCATGGCCTTGACATCACAAGGCTCCATGACCATTCTCATCACAATGCTCCATTACCACTGTAATAACAATGCTCCATGACCCCTGCCTTCACAATGTTCCACTGCCTTGTCATCACAAGGCTCCATGACCCTTGTCATCACAATGCTCCAAGACCCTGGTAATCACAATGCTCCATGCTCTTTTCCTCACAAAGCTCCATGACGCATGTCATCAGAAAGTTCCATGGCCTTCTCATCACAATGCTCCATGCCCTTGTCATCACAATGCTCCAAAACCCCTGTAATCACAATGCTCCATGCCCCTATCCATCTCAATGTTCCATGAACCCTGTCATCACAATGCACCATGCCCATCATGATAATGCTTCAGGCTGTTGTGATCACAATGAAATCGATATGCTCAATGACCTCTGTCATCATAATGTTCCAAACCCTGGTGATCACAATGTTCCATAACACTTATCATCACAGCAGCCCTGACGCTCATCATCACGATTATCCATGGTCTTCTCATCACAATGCTCCATGAAATTTGTCATCACAATGCTCAATACACTTGTCATCACAATGTTCCCTGACACTTGTTGTCTGTATGCTCCTTGAACACTGTCATGGAAAGGCTCCATGCCTTTTTCATCACAATGCTCCAAGACCACTTTAATGACAATGCTCCATGCCCTTGTCATCACAAAGCTCCATGACGCCTGTCAGCAGAGTGCTCCATGGCCTTTTTTCACAATGCTCCAAGCCCTTGTTATCACAATGCTCCAAGACCCATGTAATCACAATGCTCCATGCCCCTTTTCATCAGAATGCTCCATGAGACTTGTCATCACAAGTCTCCATGTTCTTCTCATCACAATGCTCCAGTAACTTGTCATCATTATGCTCCATTCCCTTGTCATCACAATGCTCCATGACCCCTGTCTTCACAATACTCCATGAATATTTTCAGCCCAATGCTCCATGACCTTCTCATCACAATGCTCTAAGACCACTGTAATCACAATGCTCCATGCCCATTTTCATCTCAATGACCCATGAACCCTGTCATCACAATGCACCATGCCCATCATCATAATGCTTCATGCTATTGTCATCACCATGAATTTAAAATGCTTCATGACCTCTGTCATAACAATGCTCCAAACCCTTGTGATCACAATATTCCATAACACTTGTCATCACAATGCCACATGACGCTCGTCATCACAATTATCCATGGTCTTCTCATCACAATGCTCCATTTCCTTTGTCATCACAATGCTCAATACACTTGTCCTCAAAATGCTCCCAGACACTTGTTGTCTGTATGCTAGGTGAACGCCGTCATGACAAGGCTCCATGCATTTTTCATCACAATGATCCATGCCCTTTTCATCACAATGCTCCAAGACCCCTGTAATAACAATGCTCCATGCCCTTGTAATCACAAAGCTCAATGATGCATGTCATTAGAATGCTCCTTGGCCTTCTCCTCACAATTCTCCATGCCCTTGTCATCACAATTTTCAAAGACCCCTGTAATCACAATGGTCCATGACCCTTTTCATCAGTATGCTCCATGAGAACTGTCATCACAAGACTCCATGGATTTCTTATCACAATGCTCCAGGACACTGTCATCACAATGCTTCATGACATTGTCATGAAAATTCTCAATGGCCCTTGTCATCATAATGATCCAAGCCATAGTCATCACAATGTTCCATTATATTTGTCATCACAATCCTCCATATCATTTGGCATCACAATGCTCCCTGCCATTGTCATCGCAATGGACCATGACATATGTCATCACAATGCTCCCTGACACCTTTTTCAATATACTCCATGAACTTCTCATCACAATGCTCCATGCCACTTTCATCACAATGCTCCTTGCCCTTGTCATCACAATGCTCCATGACGCATGTCATCAGAATGTTCCATGACCTTCTCATCACAATGCTCCATGCCCTTGTCATCACAATGCTCCAAGACCCCTGTTATCACAATGCTCCATGCCCCTTCTCATCTCAATGCTCCATGAACCCTGTCATCACAATGCACCATGCCCATCATCATAATGCTTCAGGCTATTGTCAGCACAATGAATTCAAAATTCTCCATGACCTCTGTCATCATAATGCTCCAAACCCTTGTGATCACAATGTTCCATAACACTTATCATCACAACACCACTGACGCTCATCATCACAATTATCCATGGTCTTCTCATCACAATGCTATATGAAATTTGTCATCACAATGCTCAATACACTTGTCATCACAATGCACCCTGACACTTGTATTCTGTATGCTCCTTGAACACTGTCATGACAAGGCTCCATGCCTTTTTCATCACAATAATCCATGCCCTTTTCATCACAATGCTCCAAGACCCATGTAATCACAATGCTCCATGCCCCTTTACATTAGAATGCTCCATGAGACTTGTCATCATAAGTCTCCATGTTCTTCTCATCACAATGCTCCAGGACCTTGTCATCACTATGGTCCAATCCCTTGTCATCACAATGCTCCATGAACCCTGTCTTCACAATACTCCATGAACATTTTCAGTCCAGTGCTCCTTGACCTTCTCATCACAAGGCTCCATGACCAATATCATCACAATGCTCCATGATCACTGTCATCACAAAACTCCATGACACCTGACAACACAATGATCCGACACTCTTGTCATCACAGTGCTCCATTACCTAGTCATAACAATGCTCCATGACTCCTCTCATCACAATACTCCATGAACATTTTCAGCCCAATGCTCCATGACCCTTGTCATCACAATGATCCATGCCCTTGTCATCCCAATGATCCATGACCCATGTATTCACAATGCTCCGTGACGCTTGTCATCACAGTGCTCCATGACACCTGTCATCACAATGCTCCATGCTTTTGTTAGCAAAATGCTACATGACCTTGTCATTACAATGCTCTATGTGCTTGTCATCACAATACTCCATTACCATTGTCATCACAATCCTCCATGAACCTTGGGATCACATCTCTTCATGTCCTTGTCATCAAAATGCTCCATGCTCCTTGAAATCAAAATGATCCATGACCTCTGTCATCACAATGCTCCAAACCCTTGTGATCACAAAGTTCCAAAACACTTGTCATCTCAACATTCCATGATGCCAGTCATTACAATACTCCATGCCCTTTTCATCACAATGCTCCATGACCTTTGTCATCACAATTCTCAATACACTTGTCATCACAATGCTCCCTGACACTTGTCGTCAGAATGCTCCTTGAATCCTGTCACGAAAAGGCTCCGTGCCTTTTTCATTACAATGCCACATGCCGTTTTCATCACAATGCTCCAAGCCATTGGCATCAAAATACTCCACAAGCTTGTCTTCAGAATGATCCATGACACTTGTCATCACAATTCTCCATGCACTTGTCAGCACAATGCTCCCTGACACTTGTCATCACAATGCGCCAAGCCATTGTCATCACAATGCTCCATTACCTTTGTCATCAGAATCCTCCATGACACTTGGCATCACAATGTTCCATGCCATTGTCATCACAATGGGCCTTTACATATGTCATCACAATGCTCCCTGTCACCTGGCTTCACAATACTGCATGACCTGGTCATAACAATTCTCCATGCCCTTGTCATCACAATGTGCCATTCCAACTGTCATCACAATAATCAATGAAAATTATTAGACCAGTGATGCATGCCCTTGTCATCACAATGCTCCATGAACTTGTTATCACAATGCTCCATGACCCCTGTCATCACAAGGCTCCTTGACTCCAGTCATCACAATGTTTCAGGACCCTTGTCATCACAATGGTCCATGCTCTCATCATCAAAAGTCTCTGTGGCCTTTTTAACCACAATGCTCCTTGAACTTTTCATCACAATTCTCTTTGACCCTTGTCATCTCAGTGCTCTATGCGTTTCGAAGCAGAATGCTCCATGACCCTTGTCATCACAATGCTCCATGTGCTGGTCAGGACAATACTCCAAGACACACGTCATCACAATGCACCTTGCAATTTTCATCACAGTGCTCCACAATCTTGTCATCACAATGCTCCATAAACCTTGTCATCACAATGCTCCATGCACTTCTCAACAAAATGCTCTCTCACCACTGATATCACAATGCTACATCGCAATTTGTCACAATGCTCCCTCACCCTGTCATCACAATGTTCCATGACTCCTGTCATCACAATGTTACATGCACTTATCATCACAAAGTCTGATGACCCCTAACATCACAATGTTCCATAACCCCTGTCATCAAAATGCTTCATGACACTTTTCATCAAATTGCTTCATGACCCTGTCATCACAATGCTCCCTGCCCTTCTCATCACAATGCACAACGCCCTTGTCATCAACATGCTCCATGACCTTTGTCATCACAAAGATCCATGACCCTTGGCATCACAATGCTCCATGTCATTGTCATCACAATGTTCCATGAACGCTCTCATCACTTTGTTCCATGCCCTTGTCATCACAATGCTCCATGATGCACGTCATCAGAATGCTCCATGGCCTTCTCTTCACAATGCTCCAAGCCCTTGTCATAACAATGCTCCAAGACACCTGTAATCACAATGCTCCATGCCCCTTTTCATCAGAATGCTCCATGAGACTTGTCATCACAAGTCTCCATGGTCTTCTAATCACAATGCTACATTTCCTTGTCATCACAATGTTCCATGACCCCTGTCATCACAATTCTCCATGAATATTTTCAGCCCAATGCTCCATCTCCTTCTCATCACAATGCTCCATGAACAGTATCATCACAATGGTCCAGGACCACAGTCATCACAACACACCATCACCCCTGACAACACAGTGATCCGGGATTCTTGTCATGACAATGCACCATTCCCTAGTCATCACAATGCTCCATGACCCCTATGAACAAAATACTCCATGAACATTTTCAGCCCAATGCTCCATTACACTTGCCATCACAATGCTCCTGTCTCTTGTCGTCAGAATGCACCTTGAACCCTGTCACAAAAAGGCTCCCTGCATTTTTCATCACAATGCCCCATGCCGTTTTCATCACAATGCTCCATGCCATTGTCATCAAAATACTCCACGAGCTTGTCATCAAAATGCTCCATGACCCGTGTCATCACAATTCTCCATGCACTTGCCAGCACAATGTTCCCTGACCCTTCTCATCACAATGCTCCAAGCCACTGTCATCACAATGCTCCATTACCTTTGTCATCAGAATCCTCCATGACACTTGGCATCACAATGCTCCATGCCATTGTCATCACAATGGGCCATTACATACGTCATCACAATGTTCCCTGACACCTGTCTTCACAATAATGCATGACCTGGTCATCAAAATTCTCCATGCCCTTGTCATCACAATGAGCCATTCCAACTGTCATTGTAATAATCCTTGAAACTTATTAGACCAATGTTCAATGCCCTTGACATCACAATGCTCCATGCCCTTGTTATCACAATGCTCCATGACCCATGTCATCACAATGCTCTTTGACTCCAGTCATCACAATTCTTCATGACCTTTGTCAACACAACGGTCCATGCCCTCGTCATCAACAGTCTCTCTGACAGTTTTAACCTCAGTGCTCTATGAAATTTTCATCACAGTGCTCTTTGACCCTTGTCATCACAATGCTCTATGCCTTTCTCAGCACAATGCTCCATGACCGTTGTCATCACAATGCTCAATGTGCTTGTCATCACGATGCACCATGACACATTTCATCACAATGCACCGTGCGTTTGTCATCACAGTGCTCCACAATCTTGTCATCACAATGTTCCATTAACCTTGTCATCGCAATGCTCCATGAACTTCTCATCAATATGCTCTCTCACCACTGAAATCACAATGTTCCATCACTATTCATCACAGTAATCCTTCATCCCTGTAATCACAATGTTCCATGACTCCGGACATAACAGTTCTACATGCACTTATCATCACAATGTTCGATGACCGATGACATCACAATGTTCCATAAGCCATGTCATCAAAATGCTCCAAGACACTTTTCATCAAAAGGCTCCAGGTCCCCTGACATCACAATGCTCCATAGCCCTTGTCATTACAGTGCTCCATGAGGCTCGTCATCACAATTAGCCATGATCTTCTCATCACAATGCTCCACGGTGTTGCCATCACAATGCTCCATGCACTGGTCATCACCATGCTCCATGTTCCCTGTCATAACAATTCTCCACGTCCTTGGCATCACCATGTTCCATGACACTTCTCATCACAGTGTTACATGCTTTGTCCGCACAATACTCCACAAGCTTGCCATCAGCATGCTCCATGCCCCTTGTCATCACAACTCTCCACGTGCTTGTCATCACAATGCTCCATGACAGTTCTCATCACAATGTTACATGCTTTTGTCATCACAGTTCTCCATGCACATGTCATCGCAATGCCCCATGAACCCCATAATAGCAAGCTCCATGCCTTTGTCATCACAATGCTTCACGAAATTTTCATCAAAATTCTCAATGGCCGTTGTCATCACAATGCTCCATGACCCTTGTCATCACAATGCTCCATGCCCTTGTCATCACAAAGCTCAATGACACATGCCATCAGAATGCTCCTTGGTCTTCTCCTCACAATGATCCATGCCCTTGTCATCACAATGTTCCAAGACCCCTGTATTCACAATGCTCCATGCCCCTTTTCATCAGTATGCTCCATGAGACTTGTCATCACAAGGCTCCATGGTTTCCTCATCACAATTCTCCAGGACCTTTTCATCACAATGCTTCACGACCATGTCATGAAAATTTTCAATAGCCCTTGTCATCATAGTGCTCCAAGCCCCAGTCATCACAATGCTCCATTATATTTGTCATCACAATTCTCCATTACATTCGGAATCACAATTATCCATGCCATTGCCATGGCAATGGACCATGACATATGTCATCACAATGCTGCCTGACACCTTTCTTCACAATACTCCATGACCTTCTCATCAAAATGATTCATGCCGTTGTCTTCACAATGCACCATGCATACTGTCATCACAGTAATCTATGAAACTTGTCAGACCCATGCTCCATGCCCCTGTCATCACAATGCTCCAGGCCCTTGTCATCACAATGCTCCAGGACCCCTGTCATCACAATGCTCCGTGACTCCAGTCGTCACAATACTTCATAACGTTTGTCATCAAAATGGTCCATGCCTGCATCATCACAAGGCTCTGTGACATTTGTAACCACAATGCTCCATGAACATTTCATCACAATGATCCGTGACCCTTATCATCACAATGTTCCATGCCTTTGTCACAACAATGCTACATGACCCTTGTCATCACAATGTGCCACGCACTTTTCATCATAACGGTCCACAACATTGTCATCGCTAAGCTCCATAAACCTTGTAATCACAATGCTCCATGCACTTCTCATCCAAATGCTCTCTCACCTGAGATATCACAATGTTCCATCACTAGTCATCACAATACTCCCTCACCCCTCTAATCACAATGTTCCATGATCCCTGTCATCACAATGTTACATGCCCTTATCATCACAATGTTCCATTACCCCTGTCATCAAAATGCTCCATGACACTTTTCATCCCAAAGCTCCATGACCCCTGACATCACAATGTTCTATAACCCCTGTTATCAAAATGTTCCATTACACATTTCATCAAATTGTTGCATGACCCTGTCATCAATATGCTCCCTGCCTTTCTCATCACAATGCACCACGCCCTTGTCATCAAAATGCTCCATGACCTTTGTCATCACAAAGCTCCATGACACTTGGCATCACAATGCTCCATGTCATTTTCATCACAATTCTCCATGAACCCTCTCATCACATTGCTCCAGGCCTTTGTCATCACAAAGCTCCATGACACTTGGCATCACAATGCTAGATGCCCTTCTCATCACAATGCTCCATGCCCTTGCCATCACAATGCTCCATTACCCCTGTCATGACAAATCTCCATGACCCCTGCCATCACGATGTTCCATGGCCTTGACATCACAAGGCTCCATGACCATTCTCATCACAATGCTCCATTACCACTGTAATAACAATGCTCCATGACCCCTGCCTTCACAATGTTCCACTGCCTTGTCATCACAAGGCTCCATGACCCTTGTCATCACAATGCTCCAAGACCCTGGTAATCACAATGCTCCATGCTCTTTTCCTCACAAAGCTCCATGACGCATGTCATCAGAAAGTTCCATGGCCTTCTCATCACAATGCTCCATGCCCTTGTCATCACAATGCTCCAAAACCCCTGTAATCACAATGCTCCATGCCCCTATCCATCTCAATGTTCCATGAACCCTGTCATCACAATGCACCATGCCCATCATGATAATGCTTCAGGCTGTTGTGATCACAATGAAATCGATATGCTCAATGACCTCTGTCATCATAATGTTCCAAACCCTGGTGATCACAATGTTCCATAACACTTATCATCACAGCAGCCCTGACGCTCATCATCACGATTATCCATGGTCTTCTCATCACAATGCTCCATGAAATTTGTCATCACAATGCTCAATACACTTGTCATCACAATGTTCCCTGACACTTGTTGTCTGTATGCTCCTTGAACACTGTCATGGAAAGGCTCCATGCCTTTTTCATCACAATGCTCCAAGACCACTTTAATGACAATGCTCCATGCCCTTGTCATCACAAAGCTCCATGACGCCTGTCAGCAGAGTGCTCCATGGCCTTTTTTCACAATGCTCCAAGCCCTTGTTATCACAATGCTCCAAGACCCATGTAATCACAATGCTCCATGCCCCTTTTCATCAGAATGCTCCATGAGACTTGTCATCACAAGTCTCCATGTTCTTCTCATCACAATGCTCCAGTAACTTGTCATCATTATGCTCCATTCCCTTGTCATCACAATGCTCCATGACCCCTGTCTTCACAATACTCCATGAATATTTTCAGCCCAATGCTCCATGACCTTCTCATCACAATGCTCTAAGACCACTGTAATCACAATGCTCCATGCCCATTTTCATCTCAATGACCCATGAACCCTGTCATCACAATGCACCATGCCCATCATCATAATGCTTCATGCTATTGTCATCACCATGAATTTAAAATGCTTCATGACCTCTGTCATAACAATGCTCCAAACCCTTGTGATCACAATATTCCATAACACTTGTCATCACAATGCCACATGACGCTCGTCATCACAATTATCCATGGTCTTCTCATCACAATGCTCCATTTCCTTTGTCATCACAATGCTCAATACACTTGTCCTCAAAATGCTCCCAGACACTTGTTGTCTGTATGCTAGGTGAACGCCGTCATGACAAGGCTCCATGCATTTTTCATCACAATGATCCATGCCCTTTTCATCACAATGCTCCAAGACCCCTGTAATAACAATGCTCCATGCCCTTGTAATCACAAAGCTCAATGATGCATGTCATTAGAATGCTCCTTGGCCTTCTCCTCACAATTCTCCATGCCCTTGTCATCACAATTTTCAAAGACCCCTGTAATCACAATGGTCCATGACCCTTTTCATCAGTATGCTCCATGAGAACTGTCATCACAAGACTCCATGGATTTCTTATCACAATGCTCCAGGACACTGTCATCACAATGCTTCATGACATTGTCATGAAAATTCTCAATGGCCCTTGTCATCATAATGATCCAAGCCATAGTCATCACAATGTTCCATTATATTTGTCATCACAATCCTCCATATCATTTGGCATCACAATGCTCCCTGCCATTGTCATCGCAATGGACCATGACATATGTCATCACAATGCTCCCTGACACCTTTTTCAATATACTCCATGAACTTCTCATCACAATGCTCCATGCCACTTTCATCACAATGCTCCTTGCCCTTGTCATCACAATGCTCCATGACGCATGTCATCAGAATGTTCCATGACCTTCTCATCACAATGCTCCATGCCCTTGTCATCACAATGCTCCAAGACCCCTGTTATCACAATGCTCCATGCCCCTTCTCATCTCAATGCTCCATGAACCCTGTCATCACAATGCACCATGCCCATCATCATAATGCTTCAGGCTATTGTCAGCACAATGAATTCAAAATTCTCCATGACCTCTGTCATCATAATGCTCCAAACCCTTGTGATCACAATGTTCCATAACACTTATCATCACAACACCACTGACGCTCATCATCACAATTATCCATGGTCTTCTCATCACAATGCTATATGAAATTTGTCATCACAATGCTCAATACACTTGTCATCACAATGCACCCTGACACTTGTATTCTGTATGCTCCTTGAACACTGTCATGACAAGGCTCCATGCCTTTTTCATCACAATAATCCATGCCCTTTTCATCACAATGCTCCAAGACCCATGTAATCACAATGCTCCATGCCCCTTTACATTAGAATGCTCCATGAGACTTATCATCATAAGTCTCCATGTTCTTCTCATCACAATGCTCCAGGACCTTGTCATCACTATGGTCCAATCCCTTGTCATCACAATGCTCCATGAACCCTGTCTTCACAATACTCCATGAACATTTTCAGTCCAGTGCTCCTTGACCTTCTCATCACAAGGCTCCATGACCAATATCATCACAATGCTCCATGATAACTGTCATCACAAAACTCCATGACACCTGACAACACAATGATCCGACACTCTTGTCATCACAGTGCTCCATTACCTAGTCATAACAATGCTCCATGACCCCTCTCATCACAATACTCCATGAACATTTTCAGCCCAATGCTCCATGACCCTTGTCATCACAATGATCCATGTCCTTGTCATCCCAATGATCCATGACCCATGTATTCACAATGCTCCGTGACGCTTGTCATCACAGTGCTCCATGACACCTGTCATCACAATGCTCCATGCTTTTGTTAGCAAAATGCTACATGACCTTGTCATTACAATGCTCTATGTGCTTGTCATCACAATACTCCATTACCATTGTCATCACAATCCTCCATGAACCTTGGGATCACATATCTTCATGTCCTTGTCATCACAATGCTCCATGCTCCTTGAAATCAAAATGATCCATGACCTCTGTCATCACAATGCTCCAAACCCTTGTGATCACAAAGTTCCAAAACACTTGTCATCTCAACATTCCATGATGCCAGTCATTACAATACTCCATGCCCTTTTCATCACAATGCTCCATGACCTTTGTCATCACAATTCTCAATACACTTGTCATCACAATGCTCCCTGACACTTGTCGTCAGAATGCTCCTTGAAACCTGTCACGAAAAGGCTCCGTGCCTTTTTCATTACAATGCCACATGCCGTTTTCATCACAATGCTCCAAGCCATTGGCATCAAAATACTCCACAAGCTTGTCTTCAGAATGATCCATGACACTTGTCATCACAATTCTCCATGCACTTGTCAGCACAATGCTCCCTGACACTTGTCATCACAATGCGCCAAGCCATTGTCATCACAATGCTCCATTACCTTTGTCATCAGAATCCTCCATGACACTTGGCATCACAATGTTCCATGCCATTGTCATCACAATGGGCCTTTACATATGTCATCACAATGCTCCCTGTCACCTGGCTTCACAATACTGCATGACCTGGTCATAACAATTCTCCATGCCCTTGTCATCACAATGTGCCATTCCAACTGTCATCACAATAATCAATGAAAATTATTAGACCAGTGATGCATGCCCTTGTCATCACAATGCTCCATGAACTTGTTATCACAATGCTCCATGACCCCTGTCATCACAAGGCTCCTTGACTCCAGTCATCACAATGTTTCAGGACCCTTGTCATCACAATGGTCCATGCTCTCATCATCAAAAGTCTCTGTGGCCTTTTTAACCACAATGCTCCTTGAACTTTTCATCACAATTCTCTTTGACCCTTGTCATCTCAGTGCTCTATGCGTTTCGAAGCAGAATGCTCCATGACCCTTGTCATCACAATGCTCCATGTGCTGGTCAGGACAATACTCCAAGACACACGTCATCACAATGCACCTTGCAATTTTCATCACAGTGCTCCACAATCTTGTCATCACAATGCTCCATAAACCTTGTCATCACAATGCTCCATGCACTTCTCAACAAAATGCTCTCTCACCACTGATATCACAATGCTACATCACAATTTGTCACAATGCTCCCTCACCCTGTCATCACAATGTTCCATGACTCCTGTCATCACAATGTTACATGCACTTATCATCACAAAGTCTGATGACCCCTAACATCACAATGTTCCATAACCCCTGTCATCAAAATGCTTCATGACACTTTTCATCAAATTGCTTCATGACCCTGTCATCACAATGCTCCCTGCCCTTCTCATCACAATGCACAACGCCCTTGTCATCAACATGCTCCATGACCTTTGTCATCACAAAGATCCATGACCCTTGGCATCACAATGCTCCATGTCATTGTCATCACAATGTTCCATGAACGCTCTCATCACTTTGTTCCATGCCCTTGTCATCACAATGCTCCATGATGCACGTCATCAGAATGCTCCATGGCCTTCTCTTCACAATGCTCCAAGCCCTTGTCATAACAATGCTCCAAGACACCTGTAATCACAATGCTCCATGCCCCTTTTCATCAGAATGCTCCATGAGACTTGTCATCACAAGTCTCCATGGTCTTCTAATCACAATGCTACATTTCCTTGTCATCACAATGTTCCATGACCCCTGTCATCACAATTCTCCATGAATATTTTCAGCCCAATGCTCCATCTCCTTCTCATCACAATGCTCCATGAACAGTATCATCACAATGGTCCAGGACCACAGTCATCACAACACACCATCACCCCTGACAACACAGTGATCCGGGATTCTTGTCATGACAATGCACCATTCCCTAGTCATCACAATGCTCCATGACCCCTATGAACAAAATACTCCATGAACATTTTCAGCCCAATGCTCCATTACACTTGCCATCACAATGCTCCTGTCTCTTGTCGTCAGAATGCACCTTGAACCCTGTCACAAAAAGGCTCCCTGCATTTTTCATCACAATGCCCCATGCCGTTTTCATCACAATGCTCCATGCCATTGTCATCAAAATACTCCACGAGCTTGTCATCAAAATGCTCCATGACCCGTGTCATCACAATTCTCCATGCACTTGCCAGCACAATGTTCCCTGACCCTTCTCATCACAATGCTCCAAGCCACTGTCATCACAATGCTCCATTACCTTTGTCATCAGAATCCTCCATGACACTTGGCATCACAATGCTCCATGCCATTGTCATCACAATGGGCCATTACATACGTCATCACAATGTTCCCTGACACCTGTCTTCACAATAATGCATGACCTGGTCATCAAAATTCTCCATGCCCTTGTCATCACAATGAGCCATTCCAACTGTCATTGTAATAATCCTTGAAACTTATTAGACCAATGTTCAATGCCCTTGACATCACAATGCTCCATGCCCTTGTTATCACAATGCTCCATGACCCATGTCATCACAATGCTCTTTGACTCCAGTCATCACAATTCTTCATGACCTTTGTCAACACAACGGTCCATGCCCTCGTCATCAACAGTCTCTCTGACAGTTTTAACCTCAGTGCTCTATGAAATTTTCATCACAGTGCTCTTTGACCCTTGTCATCACAATGCTCTATGCCTTTCTCAGCACAATGCTCCATGACCGTTGTCATCACAATGCTCAATGTGCTTGTCATCACGATGCACCATGACACATTTCATCACAATGCACCGTGCGTTTGTCATCACAGTGCTCCACAATCTTGTCATCACAATGTTCCATTAACCTTGTCATCGCAATGCTCCATGAACTTCTCATCAATATGCTCTCTCACCACTGAAATCACAATGTTCCATCACTATTCATCACAGTAATCCTTCATCCCTGTAATCACAATGTTCCATGACTCCGGACATAACAGTTCTACATGCACTTATCATCACAATGTTCGATGACCGATGACATCACAATGTTCCATAAGCCATGTCATCAAAATGCTCCAAGACACTTTTCATCAAAAGGCTCCAGGTCCCCTGACATCACAATGCTCCATAGCCCTTGTCATTACAGTGCTCCATGAGGCTCGTCATCACAATTAGCCATGATCTTCTCATCACAATGCTCCACGGTGTTGCCATCACAATGCTCCATGCACTGGTCATCACCATGCTCCATGTTCCCTGTCATAACAATTCTCCACGTCCTTGGCATCACCATGTTCCATGACACTTCTCATCACAGTGTTACATGCTTTGTCCGCACAATACTCCACAAGCTTGCCATCAGCATGCTCCATGCCCCTTGTCATCACAACTCTCCACGTGCTTGTCATCACAATGCTCCATGACAGTTCTCATCACAATGTTACATGCTTTTGTCATCACAGTTCTCCATGCACATGTCATCGCAATGCCCCATGAACCCCATAATAGCAAGCTCCATGCCTTTGTCATCACAATGCTTCACGAAATTTTCATCAAAATTCTCAATGGCCGTTGTCATCACAATGCTCCATGCCCTTGTCATCACAAAGCTCAATGACACATGCCATCAGAATGCTCCTTGGTCTTCTCCTCACAATGATCCATGCCCTTGTCATCACAATGTTCCAAGACCCCTGTATTCACAATGCTCCATGCCCCTTTTCATCAGTATGCTCCATGAGACTTGTCATCACAAGGCTCCATGGTTTCCTCATCACAATTCTCCAGGACCTTTTCATCACAATGCTTCACGACCATGTCATGAAAATTTTCAATAGCCCTTGTCATCATAGTGCTCCAAGCCCCAGTCATCACAATGCTCCATTATATTTGTCATCACAATTCTCCATTACATTCGGAATCACAATTATCCATGCCATTGCCATGGCAATGGACCATGACATATGTCATCACAATGCTGCCTGACACCTTTCTTCACAATACTCCATGACCTTCTCATCAAAATGATTCATGCCGTTGTCTTCACAATGCACCATGCATACTGTCATCACAGTAATCTATGAAACTTGTCAGACCCATGCTCCATGCCCCTGTCATCACAATGCTCCAGGCCCTTGTCATCACAATGCTCCAGGACCCCTGTCATCACAATGCTCCGTGACTCCAGTCGTCACAATACTTCATAACGTTTGTCATCAAAATGGTCCATGCCTGCATCATCACAAGGCTCTGTGACATTTGTAACCACAATGCTCCATGAACATTTCATCACAATGATCCGTGACCCTTATCATCACAATGTTCCATGCCTTTGTCACAACAATGCTACATGACCCTTGTCATCACAATGTGCCACGCACTTTTCATCATAACGGTCCACAACATTGTCATCGCTAAGCTCCATAAACCTTGTAATCACAATGCTCCATGCACTTCTCATCCAAATGCTCTCTCACCTGAGATATCACAATGTTCCATCACTAGTCATCACAATACTCCCTCACCCCTCTAATCACAATGTTCCATGATCCCTGTCATCACAATGTTACATGCCCTTATCATCACAATGTTCCATTACCCCTGTCATCAAAATGCTCCATGACACTTTTCATCCCAAAGCTCCATGACCCCTGACATCACAATGTTCTATAACCCCTGTTATCAAAATGTTCCATTACACATTTCATCAAATTGTTGCATGACCCTGTCATCAATATGCTCCCTGCCTTTCTCATCACAATGCACCACGCCCTTGTCATCAAAATGCTCCATGACCTTTGTCATCACAAAGCTCCATGACACTTGGCATCACAATGCTCCATGTCATTTTCATCACAATTCTCCATGAACCCTCTCATCACATTGCTCCAGGCCTTTGTCATCACAAAGCTCCATGACACTTGGCATCACAATGCTAGATGCCCTTCTCATCACAATGCTCCATGCCCTTGCCATCACAATGCTCCATTACCCCTGTCATGACAAATCTCCATGACCCCTGCCATCACGATGTTCCATGGCCTTGACATCACAAGGCTCCATGACCATTCTCATCACAATGCTCCATTACCACTGTAATAACAATGCTCCATGACCCCTGCCTTCACAATGTTCCACTGCCTTGTCATCACAAGGCTCCATGACCCTTGTCATCACAATGCTCCAAGACCCTGGTAATCACAATGCTCCATGCTCTTTTCCTCACAAAGCTCCATGACGCATGTCATCAGAAAGTTCCATGGCCTTCTCATCACAATGCTCCATGCCCTTGTCATCACAATGCTCCAAAACCCCTGTAATCACAATGCTCCATGCCCCTATCCATCTCAATGTTCCATGAACCCTGTCATCACAATGCACCATGCCCATCATGATAATGCTTCAGGCTGTTGTGATCACAATGAAATCGATATGCTCAATGACCTCTGTCATCATAATGTTCCAAACCCTGGTGATCACAATGTTCCATAACACTTATCATCACAGCAGCCCTGACGCTCATCATCACGATTATCCATGGTCTTCTCATCACAATGCTCCATGAAATTTGTCATCACAATGCTCAATACACTTGTCATCACAATGTTCCCTGACACTTGTTGTCTGTATGCTCCTTGAACACTGTCATGGAAAGGCTCCATGCCTTTTTCATCACAATGCTCCAAGACCACTTTAATGACAATGCTCCATGCCCTTGTCATCACAAAGCTCCATGACGCCTGTCAGCAGAGTGCTCCATGGCCTTTTTTCACAATGCTCCAAGCCCTTGTTATCACAATGCTCCAAGACCCATGTAATCACAATGCTCCATGCCCCTTTTCATCAGAATGCTCCATGAGACTTGTCATCACAAGTCTCCATGTTCTTCTCATCACAATGCTCCAGTAACTTGTCATCATTATGCTCCATTCCCTTGTCATCACAATGCTCCATGACCCCTGTCTTCACAATACTCCATGAATATTTTCAGCCCAATGCTCCATGACCTTCTCATCACAATGCTCTAAGACCACTGTAATCACAATGCTCCATGCCCATTTTCATCTCAATGACCCATGAACCCTGTCATCACAATGCACCATGCCCATCATCATAATGCTTCATGCTATTGTCATCACCATGAATTTAAAATGCTTCATGACCTCTGTCATAACAATGCTCCAAACCCTTGTGATCACAATATTCCATAACACTTGTCATCACAATGCCACATGACGCTCGTCATCACAATTATCCATGGTCTTCTCATCACAATGCTCCATTTCCTTTGTCATCACAATGCTCAATACACTTGTCCTCAAAATGCTCCCAGACACTTGTTGTCTGTATGCTAGGTGAACGCCGTCATGACAAGGCTCCATGCATTTTTCATCACAATGATCCATGCCCTTTTCATCACAATGCTCCAAGACCCCTGTAATAACAATGCTCCATGCCCTTGTAATCACAAAGCTCAATGATGCATGTCATTAGAATGCTCCTTGGCCTTCTCCTCACAATTCTCCATGCCCTTGTCATCACAATTTTCAAAGACCCCTGTAATCACAATGGTCCATGACCCTTTTCATCAGTATGCTCCATGAGAACTGTCATCACAAGACTCCATGGATTTCTTATCACAATGCTCCAGGACACTGTCATCACAATGCTTCATGACATTGTCATGAAAATTCTCAATGGCCCTTGTCATCATAATGATCCAAGCCATAGTCATCACAATGTTCCATTATATTTGTCATCACAATCCTCCATATCATTTGGCATCACAATGCTCCCTGCCATTGTCATCGCAATGGACCATGACATATGTCATCACAATGCTCCCTGACACCTTTTTCAATATACTCCATGAACTTCTCATCACAATGCTCCATGCCACTTTCATCACAATGCTCCTTGCCCTTGTCATCACAATGCTCCATGACGCATGTCATCAGAATGTTCCATGACCTTCTCATCACAATGCTCCATGCCCTTGTCATCACAATGCTCCAAGACCCCTGTTATCACAATGCTCCATGCCCCTTCTCATCTCAATGCTCCATGAACCCTGTCATCACAATGCACCATGCCCATCATCATAATGCTTCAGGCTATTGTCAGCACAATGAATTCAAAATTCTCCATGACCTCTGTCATCATAATGCTCCAAACCCTTGTGATCACAATGTTCCATAACACTTATCATCACAACACCACTGACGCTCATCATCACAATTATCCATGGTCTTCTCATCACAATGCTATATGAAATTTGTCATCACAATGCTCAATACACTTGTCATCACAATGCACCCTGACACTTGTATTCTGTATGCTCCTTGAACACTGTCATGACAAGGCTCCATGCCTTTTTCATCACAATAATCCATGCCCTTTTCATCACAATGCTCCAAGACCCATGTAATCACAATGCTCCATGCCCCTTTACATTAGAATGCTCCATGAGACTTATCATCATAAGTCTCCATGTTCTTCTCATCACAATGCTCCAGGACCTTGTCATCACTATGGTCCAATCCCTTGTCATCACAATGCTCCATGAACCCTGTCTTCACAATACTCCATGAACATTTTCAGTCCAGTGCTCCTTGACCTTCTCATCACAAGGCTCCATGACCAATATCATCACAATGCTCCATGATCACTGTCATCACAAAACTCCATGACACCTGACAACACAATGATCCGACACTCTTGTCATCACAGTGCTCCATTACCTAGTCATAACAATGCTCCATGACCCCTCTCATCACAATACTCCATGAACATTTTCAGCCCAATGCTCCATGACCCTTGTCATCACAATGATCCATGTCCTTGTCATCCCAATGATCCATGACCCATGTATTCACAATGCTCCGTGACGCTTGTCATCACAGTGCTCCATGACACCTGTCATCACAATGCTCCATGCTTTTGTTAGCAAAATGCTACATGACCTTGTCATTACAATGCTCTATGTGCTTGTCATCACAATACTCCATTACCATTGTCATCACAATCCTCCATGAACCTTGGGATCACATATCTTCATGTCCTTGTCATCACAATGCTCCATGCTCCTTGAAATCAAAATGATCCATGACCTCTGTCATCACAATGCTCCAAACCCTTGTGATCACAAAGTTCCAAAACACTTGTCATCTCAACATTCCATGATGCCAGTCATTACAATACTCCATGCCCTTTTCATCACAATGCTCCATGACCTTTGTCATCACAATTCTCAATACACTTGTCATCACAATGCTCCCTGACACTTGTCGTCAGAATGCTCCTTGAAACCTGTCACGAAAAGGCTCCGTGCCTTTTTCATTACAATGCCACATGCCGTTTTCATCACAATGCTCCAAGCCATTGGCATCAAAATACTCCACAAGCTTGTCTTCAGAATGATCCATGACACTTGTCATCACAATTCTCCATGCACTTGTCAGCACAATGCTCCCTGACACTTGTCATCACAATGTGCCAAGCCATTGTCATCACAATGCTCCATTACCTTTGTCATCAGAATCCTCCATGACACTTGGCATCACAATGTTCCATGCCATTGTCATCACAATGGGCCTTTACATATGTCATCACAATGCTCCCTGTCACCTGGCTTCACAATACTGCATGACCTGGTCATAACAATTCTCCATGCCCTTGTCATCACAATGTGCCATTCCAACTGTCATCACAATAATCAATGAAAATTATTAGACCAGTGATGCATGCCCTTGTCATCACAATGCTCCATGAACTTGTTATCACAATGCTCCATGACCCCTGTCATCACAAGGCTCCTTGACTCCAGTCATCACAATGTTTCAGGACCCTTGTCATCACAATGGTCCATGCTCTCATCATCAAAAGTCTCTGTGGCCTTTTTAACCACAATGCTCCTTGAACTTTTCATCACAATTCTCTTTGACCCTTGTCATCTCAGTGCTCTATGCGTTTCGAAGCAGAATGCTCCATGACCCTTGTCATCACAATGCTCCATGTGCTGGTCAGGACAATACTCCAAGACACACGTCATCACAATGCACCTTGCAATTTTCATCACAGTGCTCCACAATCTTGTCATCACAATGCTCCATAAACCTTGTCATCACAATGCTCCATGCACTTCTCAACAAAATGCTCTCTCACCACTGATATCACAATGCTACATCACAATTTGTCACAATGCTCCCTCACCCTGTCATCACAATGTTCCATGACTCCTGTCATCACAATGTTACATGCACTTATCATCACAAAGTCTGATGACCCCTAACATCACAATGTTCCATAACCCCTGTCATCAAAATGCTTCATGACACTTTTCATCAAATTGCTTCATGACCCTGTCATCACAATGCTCCCTGCCCTTCTCATCACAATGCACAACGCCCTTGTCATCAACATGCTCCATGACCTTTGTCATCACAAAGATCCATGACCCTTGGCATCACAATGCTCCATGTCATTGTCATCACAATGTTCCATGAACGCTCTCATCACTTTGTTCCATGCCCTTGTCATCACAATGCTCCATGATGCACGTCATCAGAATGCTCCATGGCCTTCTCTTCACAATGCTCCAAGCCCTTGTCATAACAATGCTCCAAGACACCTGTAATCACAATGCTCCATGCCCCTTTTCATCAGAATGCTCCATGAGACTTGTCATCACAAGTCTCCATGGTCTTCTAATCACAATGCTACATTTCCTTGTCATCACAATGTTCCATGACCCCTGTCATCACAATTCTCCATGAATATTTTCAGCCCAATGCTCCATCTCCTTCTCATCACAATGCTCCATGAACAGTATCATCACAATGGTCCAGGACCACAGTCATCACAACACACCATCACCCCTGACAACACAGTGATCCGGGATTCTTGTCATGACAATGCACCATTCCCTAGTCATCACAATGCTCCATGACCCCTATGAACAAAATACTCCATGAACATTTTCAGCCCAATGCTCCATTACACTTGCCATCACAATGCTCCTGTCTCTTGTCGTCAGAATGCACCTTGAACCCTGTCACAAAAAGGCTCCCTGCATTTTTCATCACAATGCCCCATGCCGTTTTCATCACAATGCTCCATGCCATTGTCATCAAAATACTCCACGAGCTTGTCATCAAAATGCTCCATGACCCGTGTCATCACAATTCTCCATGCACTTGCCAGCACAATGTTCCCTGACCCTTCTCATCACAATGCTCCAAGCCACTGTCATCACAATGCTCCATTACCTTTGTCATCAGAATCCTCCATGACACTTGGCATCACAATGCTCCATGCCATTGTCATCACAATGGGCCATTACATACGTCATCACAATGTTCCCTGACACCTGTCTTCACAATAATGCATGACCTGGTCATCAAAATTCTCCATGCCCTTGTCATCACAATGAGCCATTCCAACTGTCATTGTAATAATCCTTGAAACTTATTAGACCAATGTTCAATGCCCTTGACATCACAATGCTCCATGCCCTTGTTATCACAATGCTCCATGACCCATGTCATCACAATGCTCTTTGACTCCAGTCATCACAATTCTTCATGACCTTTGTCAACACAACGGTCCATGCCCTCGTCATCAACAGTCTCTCTGACAGTTTTAACCTCAGTGCTCTATGAAATTTTCATCACAGTGCTCTTTGACCCTTGTCATCACAATGCTCTATGCCTTTCTCAGCACAATGCTCCATGACCGTTGTCATCACAATGCTCAATGTGCTTGTCATCACGATGCACCATGACACATTTCATCACAATGCACCGTGCGTTTGTCATCACAGTGCTCCACAATCTTGTCATCACAATGTTCCATTAACCTTGTCATCGCAATGCTCCATGAACTTCTCATCAATATGCTCTCTCACCACTGAAATCACAATGTTCCATCACTATTCATCACAGTAATCCTTCATCCCTGTAATCACAATGTTCCATGACTCCGGACATAACAGTTCTACATGCACTTATCATCACAATGTTCGATGACCGATGACATCACAATGTTCCATAAGCCATGTCATCAAAATGCTCCAAGACACTTTTCATCAAAAGGCTCCAGGTCCCCTGACATCACAATGCTCCATAGCCCTTGTCATTACAGTGCTCCATGAGGCTCGTCATCACAGTTAGCCATGATCTTCTCATCACAATGCTCCACGGTGTTGCCATCACAATGCTCCATGCACTGGTCATCACCATGCTCCATGTTCCCTGTCATAACAATTCTCCACGTCCTTGGCATCACCATGTTCCATGACACTTCTCATCACAGTGTTACATGCTTTGTCCGCACAATACTCCACAAGCTTGCCATCAGCATGCTCCATGCCCCTTGTCATCACAACTCTCCACGTGCTTGTCATCACAATGCTCCATGACAGTTCTCATCACAATGTTACATGCTTTTGTCATCACAGTTCTCCATGCACATGTCATCGCAATGCCCCATGAACCCCATAATAGCAAGCTCCATGCCTTTGTCATCACAATGCTTCACGAAATTTTCATCAAAATTCTCAATGGCCGTTGTCATCACAATGCTCCATGACCCTTGTCATCACAATGCTCCATGCCCTTGTCATCACAAAGCTCAATGACACATGCCATCAGAATGCTCCTTGGTCTTCTCCTCACAATGATCCATGCCCTTGTCATCACAATGTTCCAAGACCCCTGTATTCACAATGCTCCATGCCCCTTTTCATCAGTATGCTCCATGAGACTTGTCATCACAAGGCTCCATGGTTTCCTCATCACAATTCTCCAGGACCTTTTCATCACAATGCTTCACGACCATGTCATGAAAATTTTCAATAGCCCTTGTCATCATAGTGCTCCAAGCCCCAGTCATCACAATGCTCCATTATATTTGTCATCACAATTCTCCATTACATTCGGAATCACAATTATCCATGCCATTGCCATGGCAATGGACCATGACATATGTCATCACAATGCTGCCTGACACCTTTCTTCACAATACTCCATGACCTTCTCATCAAAATGATTCATGCCGTTGTCTTCACAATGCACCATGCATACTGTCATCACAGTAATCTATGAAACTTGTCAGACCCATGCTCCATGCCCCTGTCATCACAATGCTCCAGGCCCTTGTCATCACAATGCTCCAGGACCCCTGTCATCACAATGCTCCGTGACTCCAGTCGTCACAATACTTCATAACGTTCGTCATCAAAATGGTCCATGCCTGCATCATCACAAGGCTCTGTGACATTTGTAACCACAATGCTCCATGAACATTTCATCACAATGATCCGTGACCCTTATCATCACAATGTTCCATGCCTTTGTCACAACAATGCTACATGACCCTTGTCATCACAATGTGCCACGCACTTTTCATCATAACGGTCCACAACATTGTCATCGCTAAGCTCCATAAACCTTGTAATCACAATGCTCCATGCACTTCTCATCCAAATGCTCTCTCACCTGAGATATCACAATGTTCCATCACTAGTCATCACAATACTCCCTCACCCCTCTAATCACAATGTTCCATGATCCCTGTCATCACAATGTTACATGCCCTTATCATCACAATGTTCCATTACCCCTGTCATCAAAATGCTCCATGACACTTTTCATCCCAAAGCTCCATGACCCCTGACATCACAATGTTCTATAACCCCTGTTATCAAAATGTTCCATTACACATTTCATCAAATTGTTGCATGACCCTGTCATCAATATGCTCCCTGCCTTTCTCATCACAATGCACCACGCCCTTGTCATCAAAATGCTCCATGACCTTTGTCATCACAAAGCTCCATGACACTTGGCATCACAATGCTCCATGTCATTTTCATCACAATTCTCCATGAACCCTCTCATCACATTGCTCCAGGCCTTTGTCATCACAAAGCTCCATGACACTTGGCATCACAATGCTAGATGCCCTTCTCATCACAATGCTCCATGCCCTTGCCATCACAATGCTCCATTACCCCTGTCATGACAAATCTCCATGACCCCTGCCATCACGATGTTCCATGGCCTTGACATCACAAGGCTCCATGACCATTCTCATCACAATGCTCCATTACCACTGTAATAACAATGCTCCATGACCCCTGCCTTCACAATGTTCCACTGCCTTGTCATCACAAGGCTCCATGACCCTTGTCATCACAATGCTCCAAGACCCTGGTAATCACAATGCTCCATGCTCTTTTCCTCACAAAGCTCCATGACGCATGTCATCAGAAAGTTCCATGGCCTTCTCATCACAATGCTCCATGCCCTTGTCATCACAATGCTCCAAAACCCCTGTAATCACAATGCTCCATGCCCCTATCCATCTCAATGTTCCATGAACCCTGTCATCACAATGCACCATGCCCATCATGATAATGCTTCAGGCTGTTGTGATCACAATGAAATCGATATGCTCAATGACCTCTGTCATCATAATGTTCCAAACCCTGGTGATCACAATGTTCCATAACACTTATCATCACAGCAGCCCTGACGCTCATCATCACGATTATCCATGGTCTTCTCATCACAATGCTCCATGAAATTTGTCATCACAATGCTCAATACACTTGTCATCACAATGTTCCCTGACACTTGTTGTCTGTATGCTCCTTGAACACTGTCATGGAAAGGCTCCATGCCTTTTTCATCACAATGCTCCAAGACCACTTTAATGACAATGCTCCATGCCCTTGTCATCACAAAGCTCCATGACGCCTGTCAGCAGAGTGCTCCATGGCCTTTTTTCACAATGCTCCAAGCCCTTGTTATCACAATGCTCCAAGACCCATGTAATCACAATGCTCCATGCCCCTTTTCATCAGAATGCTCCATGAGACTTGTCATCACAAGTCTCCATGTTCTTCTCATCACAATGCTCCAGTAACTTGTCATCATTATGCTCCATTCCCTTGTCATCACAATGCTCCATGACCCCTGTCTTCACAATACTCCATGAATATTTTCAGCCCAATGCTCCATGACCTTCTCATCACAATGCTCTAAGACCACTGTAATCACAATGCTCCATGCCCATTTTCATCTCAATGACCCATGAACCCTGTCATCACAATGCACCATGCCCATCATCATAATGCTTCATGCTATTGTCATCACCATGAATTTAAAATGCTTCATGACCTCTGTCATAACAATGCTCCAAACCCTTGTGATCACAATATTCCATAACACTTGTCATCACAATGCCACATGACGCTCGTCATCACAATTATCCATGGTCTTCTCATCACAATGCTCCATTTCCTTTGTCATCACAATGCTCAATACACTTGTCCTCAAAATGCTCCCAGACACTTGTTGTCTGTATGCTAGGTGAACGCCGTCATGACAAGGCTCCATGCATTTTTCATCACAATGATCCATGCCCTTTTCATCACAATGCTCCAAGACCCCTGTAATAACAATGCTCCATGCCCTTGTAATCACAAAGCTCAATGATGCATGTCATTAGAATGCTCCTTGGCCTTCTCCTCACAATTCTCCATGCCCTTGTCATCACAATTTTCAAAGACCCCTGTAATCACAATGGTCCATGACCCTTTTCATCAGTATGCTCCATGAGAACTGTCATCACAAGACTCCATGGATTTCTTATCACAATGCTCCAGGACACTGTCATCACAATGCTTCATGACATTGTCATGAAAATTCTCAATGGCCCTTGTCATCATAATGATCCAAGCCATAGTCATCACAATGTTCCATTATATTTGTCATCACAATCCTCCATATCATTTGGCATCACAATGCTCCCTGCCATTGTCATCGCAATGGACCATGACATATGTCATCACAATGCTCCCTGACACCTTTTTCAATATACTCCATGAACTTCTCATCACAGTGCTCCATGCCACTTTCATCACAATGCTCCTTGTCCTTGTCATCACAATGCTCCATGACGCATGTCATCAGAATGTTCCATGACCTTCTCATCACAATGCTCCATGCCCTTGTCATCACAATGCTCCAAGACCCCTGTTATCACAATGCTCCATGCCCCTTCTCATCTCAATGCTCCATGAACCCTGTCATCACAATGCACCATGCCCATCATCATAATGCTTCAGGCTATTGTCAGCACAATGAATTCAAAATTCTCCATGACCTCTGTCATCATAATGCTCCAAACCCTTGTGATCACAATGTTCCATAACACTTATCATCACAACACCACTGACGCTCATCATCACAATTATCCATGGTCTTCTCATCACAATGCTATATGAAATTTGTCATCACAATGCTCAATACACTTGTCATCACAATGCACCCTGACACTTGTATTCTGTATGCTCCTTGAACACTGTCATGACAAGGCTCCATGCCTTTTTCATCACAATAATCCATGCCCTTTTCATCACAATGCTCCAAGACCCATGTAATCACAATGCTCCATGCCCCATTACATTAGAATGCTCCATGAGACTTGTCATCATAAGTCTCCATGTTCTTCTCATCACAATGCTCCAGGACCTTGTCATCACTATGGTCCAATCCCTTGTCATCACAATGCTCCATGAACCCTGTCTTCACAATACTCCATGAACATTTTCAGTCCAGTGCTCCTTGACCTTCTCATCACAAGGCTCCATGACCAATATCATCACAATGCTCCATGATCACTGTCATCACAAAACTCCATGACACCTGACAACACAATGATCCGACACTCTTGTCATCACAATGCTCCATTACCTAGTCATAACAATGCTCCATGACCCCTCTCATCACAATACTCCATGAACATTTTCAGCCCAATGCTCCATGACCCTTGTCATCACAATGATCCATGCCCTTGTCATCCCAATGATCCATGACCCATGTATTCACAATGCTCCGTGACGCTTGTCATCACAGTGCTCCATGACACCTGTCATCACAATGCTCCATGCTTTTGTTAGCAAAATGCTACATGACCTTGTCATTACAATGCTCTATGTGCTTGTCATCACAATACTCCATTACCATTGTCATCACAATCCTCCATGAACCTTGGGATCACATCTCTTCATGTCCTTGTCATCACAATGCTCCATGCTCCTTGAAATCAAAATGATTCATGACCTCTGTCATCACAATGCTCCAAACCCTTGTGATCACAAAGTTCCAAAACACTTGTCATCTCAACATTCCATGATGCCAGTCATTACAATACTCCATGCCCTTTTCATCACAATGCTCCATGACCTTTGTCATCACAATTCTCAATACACTTGTCATCACAATGCTCCCTGACACTTGTCGTCAGAATGCTCCTTGAATCCTGTCACGAAAAGGCTCCGTGCCTTTTTCATTACAATGCCAAATGCCGTTTTCATCACAATGCTCCAAGCCATTGGCATCAAAATACTCCACAAGCTTGTCTTCAGAATGATCCATGACACTTGTCATCACAATTCTCCATGCACTTGTCAGCACAATGCTCCCTGACACTTGTCATCACAATGCGCCAAGCCATTGTCATCACAATGCTCCATTACCTTTGTCATCAGAATCCTCCATGACACTTGGCATCACAATGTTCCATGCCATTGTCATCACAATGGGCCTTTACATATGTCATCACAATGCTCCCTGTCACCTGGCTTCACAATACTGCATGACCTGGTCATAACAATTCTCCATGCCCTTGTCATCACAATGTGCCATTCCAACTGTCATCGCAATAATCAATGAAAATTATTAGACCAGTGATGCATGCCCTTGTCATCACAATGCTCCATGAACTTGTTATCACAATGCTCCATGACCCCTGTCATCACAAGGCTCCTTGACTCCAGTCATCACAATGTTTCAGGACCCTTGTCATCACAATGGTCCATGCTCTCATCATCAAAAGTCTCTGTGGCCTTTTAAACCACAATGCTCCTTGAACTTTTCATCACAATTCTCTTTGACCCTTGTCATCTCAGTGCTCTATGCGTTTCGAAGCAGAATGCTCCATGACCCTTGTCATCACAATGCTCCATGTGCTGGTCAGGACAATACTCCAAGACACACGTCATCACAATGCACCTTGCAATTTTCATCACAGTGCTCCACAATCTTGTCATCACAATGCTCCATAAACCTTGTCATCACAATGCTCCATGCACTTCTCAACAAAATGCTCTCTCACCACTGATATCACAATGCTACATCGCAATTTGTCACAATGCTCCCTCACCCTGTCATCACAATGTTCCATGACTCCTGTCATCACAATGTTACATGCACTTATCATCACAAAGTCTGATGACCCCTAACATCACAATGTTCCATAACCCCTGTCATCAAAATGCTTCATGACACTTTTCATCAAATTGCTTCATGACCCTGTCATCACAATGCTCCCTGCCCTTCTCATCACAATGCACAACGCCCTTGTCATCAACATGCTCCATGACCTTTGTCATCACAAAGATCCATGACCCTTGGCATCACAATGCTCCATGTCATTGTCATCACAATGTTCCATGAACGCTCTCATCACTTTGTTCCATGCCCTTGTCATCACAATGCTCCATGATGCACGTCATCAGAATGCTCCATGGCCTTCTCTTCACAATGCTCCAAGCCCTTGTCATAACAATGCTCCAAGACACCTGTAATCACAATGCTCCATGCCCCTTTTCATCAGAATGCTCCATGAGACTTGTCATCACAAGTCTCCATGGTCTTCTAATCACAATGCTACCTTTCCTTGTCATCACAATGTTCCATGACCCCTGTCATCACAATTCTCCATGAATATTTTCAGCCCAATGCTCCATCTCCTTCTCATCACAATGCTCCATGAACAGTATCATCACAATGGTCCAGGACCACAGTCATCACAACACACCATCACCCCTGACAACACAGTGATCCGGGATTCTTGTCATGACAATGCACCATTCCCTAGTCATCACAATGCTCCATGACCCCTATGAACAAAATACTCCATGAACATTTTCAGCCCAATGCTCCATTACACTTGCCATCACAATGCTCCTGTCTCTTGTCGTCAGAATGCACCTTGAACCCTGTCACAAAAAGGCTCCCTGCATTTTTCATCACAATGCCCCATGCCGTTTTCATCACAATGCTCCATGCCATTGTCATCAAAATACTCCACGAGCTTGTCATCAAAATGCTCCATGACCCGTGTCATCACAATTCTCCATGCACTTGCCAGCACAATGTTCCCTGACCCTTCTCATCACAATGCTCCAAGCCATTGTCATCACAATGCTCCATTACCTTTGTCATCAGAATCCTCCATGACACTTGGCATCACAATGCTCCATGCCATTGTCATCACAATGGGCAATTACATACGTCATCACAATGTTCCCTGACACCTGTCTTCACAATAATGCATGACCTGGTCATCAAAATTCTCCATGCCCTTGTCATCACAATGAGCCATTCCAACTGTCATTGTAATAATCCTTGAAACTTATTAGACCAATGTTCAATGCCCTTGACATCACAATGCTCCATGACCCATGTCATCACAATGCTCTTTGACTCCAGTCATCACAATTCTTCATGACCTTTGTCAACACAACGGTCCATGCCCTCGTCATCAACAGTCTCTCTGACAGTTTTAACCTCAGTGCTCTATGAAATTTTCATCACAGTGCTCTTTGACCCTTGTCATCACAATGCTCTATGCCTTTCTCAGCACAATGCTCCATGACCGTTGTCATCACAATGCTCAATGTGCTTGTCATCACGATGCACCATGACACATTTCATCACAATGCACCGTGCGTTTGTCATCACAGTGCTCCACAATCTTGTCATCACAATGTTCCATTAACCTTGTCATCGCAATGCTCCATGAACTTCTCATCAATATGCTCTCTCACCACTGAAATCACAATGTTCCATCACTATTCATCACAGTAATCCTTCATCCCTGTAATCACAATGTTCCATGACTCCGGACATAACAGTTCTACATGCACTTATCATCACAATGTTCGATGACCGATGACATCACAATGTTCCATAAGCCATGTCATCAAAATGCTCCAAGACACTTTTCATCAAAAGGCTCCAGGTCCCCTGACATCACAATGCTCCATAGCCCTTGTCATTACAGTGCTCCATGAGGCTCGTCATCACAATTAGCCATGATCTTCTCATCACAATGCTCCACGGTGTTGCCATCACAATGCTCCATGCACTGGTCATCACCATGCTCCATGTTCCCTGTCATAACAATTCTCCACGTCCTTGGCATCACCATGTTCCATGACACTTCTCATCACAGTGTTACATGCTTTGTCCGCACAATACTCCACAAGCTTGCCATCAGCATGCTCCATGCCCCTTGTCATCACAACTCTCCACGTGCTTGTCATCACAATGCTCCATGACAGTTCTCATCACAATGTTACATGCTTTTGTCATCACAGTTCTCCATGCACATGTCATCGCAATGCCCCATGAACCCCATAATAGCAAGCTCCATGCCTTTGTCATCACAATGCTTCACGAAATTTTCATCAAAATTCTCAATGGCCGTTGTCATCACAATGCTCCATGCCCTTGTCATCACAAAGCTCAATGACACATGCCATCAGAATGCTCCTTGGTCTTCTCCTCACAATGATCCATGCCCTTGTCATCACAATGTTCCAAGACCCCTGTATTCACAATGCTCCATGCCCCTTTTCATCAGTATGCTCCATGAGACTTGTCATCACAAGGCTCCATGGTTTCCTCATCACAATTCTCCAGGACCTTTTCATCACAATGCTTCACGACCATGTCATGAAAATTTTCAATAGCCCTTGTCATCATAGTGCTCCAAGCCCCAGTCATCACAATGCTCCATTATATTTGTCATCACAATTCTCCATTACATTCGGAATCACAATTATCCATGCCATTGCCATGGCAATGGACCATGACATATGTCATCACAATGCTGCCTGACACCTTTCTTCACAATACTCCATGACCTTCTCATCAAAATGATTCATGCCGTTGTCTTCACAATGCACCATGCATACTGTCATCACAGTAATCTATGAAACTTGTCAGACCCATGCTCCATGCCCCTGTCATCACAATGCTCCAGGCCCTTGTCATCACAATGCTCCAGGACCCCTGTCATCACAATGCTCCGTGACTCCAGTCGTCACAATACTTCATAACGTTCGTCATCAAAATGGTCCATGCCTGCATCATCACAAGGCTCTGTGACATTTGTAACCACAATGCTCCATGAACATTTCATCACAATGATCCGTGACCCTTATCATCACAATGTTCCATGCCTTTGTCACAACAATGCTACATGACCCTTGTCATCACAATGTGCCACGCACTTTTCATCATAACGGTCCACAACATTGTCATCGCTAAGCTCCATAAACCTTGTAATCACAATGCTCCATGCACTTCTCATCCAAATGCTCTCTCACCTGAGATATCACAATGTTCCATCACTAGTCATCACAATACTCCCTCACCACTCTAATCACAATGTTCCATGATCCCTGTCATCACAATGTTACATGCCCTTATCATCACAATGTTCCATTACCCCTGTCATCAAAATGCTCCATGACACTTTTCATCCCAAAGCTCCATGACCCCTGACATCACAATGTTCTATAACCCCTGTTATCAAAATGTTCCATTACACATTTCATCAAATTGTTGCATGACCCTGTCATCAATATGCTCCCTGCCTTTCTCATCACAATGCACCACGCCCTTGTCATCAAAATGCTCCATGACCTTTGTCATCACAAAGCTCCATGACACTTGGCATCACAATGCTCCATGTCATTTTCATCACAATTCTCCATGAACCCTCTCATCACATTGCTCCAGGCCTTTGTCATCACAAAGCTCCATGACACTTGGCATCACAATGCTAGATGCCCTTCTCATCACAATGCTCCATGCCTTTGCCATCACAATGCTCCATTACCCTGTCATGACAAATCTCCATGACCCCTGCCATCACGATGTTCCATGGCCTTGACATCACAAGGCTCCATGACCATTCTCATCACAATGCTCCATTACCACTGTAATAACAATGCTCCATGACCCCTGCCTTCACAATGTTCCACTGCCTTGTCATCACAAGGCTCCATGACCCTTGTCATCACAATGCTCCAAGACCCTGGTAATCACAATGCTCCATGCTCTTTTCCTCACAAAGCTCCATGACGCATGTCATCAGAAAGTTCCATGGCCTTCTCATCACAATGCTCCATGCCCTTGTCATCACAATGCTCCAAAACCCCTGTAATCACAATGCTCCATGCCCCTATCCATCTCAATGTTCCATGAACCCTGTCATCACAATGCACCATGCCCATCATGATAATGCTTCAGGCTGTTGTGATCACAATGAAATCGATATGCTCAATGACCTCTGTCATCATAATGTTCCAAACCCTGGTGATCACAATGTTCCATAACACTTATCATCACAGCAGCCCTGACGCTCATCATCACGATTATCCATGGTCTTCTCATCACAATGCTCCATGAAATTTGTCATCACAATGCTCAATACACTTGTCATCACAATGTTCCCTGACACTTGTTGTCTGTATGCTCCTTGAACACTGTCATGGAAAGGCTCCATGCCTTTTTCATCACAATGCTCCAAGACCACTTTAATGACAATGCTCCATGCCCTTGTCATCACAAAGCTCCATGACGCCTGTCAGCAGAGTGCTCCATGGCCTTTTTTCACAATGCTCCAAGCCCTTGTTATCACAATGCTCCAAGACCCATGTAATCACAATGCTCCATGCCCCTTTTCATCAGAATGCTCCATGAGACTTGTCATCACAAGTCTCCATGTTCTTCTCATCACAATGCTCCAGTAACTTGTCATCATTATGCTCCATTCCCTTGTCATCACAATGCTCCATGACCCCTGTCTTCAAAATACTCCATGAATATTTTCAGCCCAATGCTCCATGACCTTCTCATCACAATGCTCTAAGACCACTGTAATCACAATGCTCCATGCCCATTTTCATCTCAATGACCCATGAACCCTGTCATCACAATGCACCATGCCCATCATCATAATGCTTCATGCTATTGTCATCACCATGAATTTAAAATGCTTCATGACCTCTGTCATAACAATGCTCCAAACCCTTGTGATCACAATATTCCATAACACTTGTCATCACAATGCCACATGACGCTCGTCATCACAATTATCCATGGTCTTCTCATCACAATGCTCCATTTCCTTTGTCATCACAATGCTCAATACACTTGTCCTCAAAATGCTCCCAGACACTTGTTGTCTGTATGCTAGGTGAACGCGGTCATGACAAGGCTCCATGCATTTTTCATCACAATGATCCATGCCCTTTTCATCACAATGCTCCAAGACCCCTGTAATAACAATGCTCCATGCCCTTGTAATCACAAAGCTCAATGATGCATGTCATTAGAATGCTCCTTGGCCTTCTCCTCACAATTCTCCATGCCCTTGTCATCACAATTTTCAAAGACCCCTGTAATCACAATGGTCCATGACCCTTTTCATCAGTATGCTCCATGAGAACTGTCATCACAAGACTCCATGGATTTCTTATCACAATGCTCCAGGACACTGTCATCACAATGCTTCATGACATTGTCATGAAAATTCTCAATGGCCCTTGTCATCATAATGATCCAAGCCATAGTCATCACAATGTTCCATTATATTTGTCATCACAATCCTCCATATCATTTGGCATCACAATGCTCCCTGCCATTGTCATCGCAATGGACCATGACATATGTCATCACAATGCTCCCTGACACCTTTTTCAATATACTCCATGAACTTCTCATCACAGTGCTCCATGCCACTTTCATCACAATGCTCCTTGTCCTTGTCATCACAATGCTCCATGACGCATGTCATCAGAATGTTCCATGACCTTCTCATCACAATGCTCCATGCCCTTGTCATCACAATGCTCCAAGACCCCTGTTATCACAATGCTCCATGCCCCTTCTCATCTCAATGCTCCATGAACCCTGTCATCACAATGCACCATGCCCATCATCATAATGCTTCAGGCTATTGTCAGCACAATGAATTCAAAATTCTCCATGACCTCTGTCATCATAATGCTCCAAACCCTTGTGATCACAATGTTCCATAACACTTATCATCACAACACCACTGACGCTCATCATCACAATTATCCATGGTCTTCTCATCACAATGCTATATGAAATTTGTCATCACAATGCTCAATACACTTGTCATCACAATGCACCCTGACACTTGTATTCTGTATGCTCCTTGAACACTGTCATGACAAGGCTCCATGCCTTTTTCATCACAATAATCCATGCCCTTTTCATCACAATGCTCCAAGACCCATGTAATCACAATGCTCCATGCCCCTTTACATTAGAATGCTCCATGAGACTTGTCATCATAAGTCTCCATGTTCTTCTCATCACAATGCTCCAGGACCTTGTCATCACTATGGTCCAATCCCTTGTCATCACAATGCTCCATGAACCCTGTCTTCACAATACTCCATGAACATTTTCAGCCCAGTGCTCCTTGACCTTCTCATCACAAGGCTCCATGACCAATATCATCACAATGCTCCATGATCACTGTCATCACAAAACTCCATGACACCTGACAACACAATGATCCGACACTCTTGTCATCACAATGCTCCATTACCTAGTCATAACAATGCTCCATGACCCCTCTCATCACAATATTCCATGAACATTTTCAGCCCAATGCTCCATGACCCTTGTCATCACAATGATCCATGCCCTTGTCATCCCAATGATCCATGACCCATGTATTCACAATGCTCCGTGACGCTTGTCATCACAGTGCTCCATGACACCTGTCATCACAATGCTCCATGCTTTTGTTAGCAAAATGCTACATGACCTTGTCATTACAATGCTCTATGTGCTTGTCATCACAATACTCCATTACCATTGTCATCACAATCCTCCATGAACCTTGGGATCACATCTCTTCATGTCCTTGTCATCACAATGCTCCATGCTCCTTGAAATCAAAATGATTCATGACCTCTGTCATCACAATGCTCCAAACCCTTGTGATCACAAAGTTCCAAAACACTTGTCATCTCAACATTCCATGATGCCAGTCATTACAATACTCCATGCCCTTTTCATCACAATGCTCCATGACCTTTGTCATCACAATTCTCAATACACTTGTCATCACAATGCTCCCTGACACTTGTCGTCAGAATGCTCCTTGAATCCTGTCACGAAAAGGCTCCGTGCCTTTTTCATTACAATGCCACATGCCGTTTTCATCACAATGCTCCAAGCCATTGGCATCAAAATACTCCACAAGCTTGTCTTCAGAATGATCCATGACACTTGTCATCACAATTCTCCATGCACTTGTCAGCACAATGCTCCCTGACACTTGTCATCACAATGCGCCAAGCCATTGTCATCACAATGCTCCATTACCTTTGTCATCAGAATCCTCCATGACACTTGGCATCACAATGTTCCATGCCATTGTCATCACAATGGGCCTTTACATATGTCATCACAATGCTCCCTGTCACCTGGCTTCACAATACTGCATGACCTGGTCATAAGAATTCTCCATGCCCTTGTCATCACAATGTGCCATTCCAACTGTCATCGCAATAATCAATGAAAATTATTAGACCAGTGATGCATGCCCTTGTCATCACAATGCTCCATGAACTTGTTATCACAATGCTCCATGACCCCTGTCATCACAAGGCTCCTTGACTCCAGTCATCACAATGTTTCAGGACCCTTGTCATCACAATGGTCCATGCTCTCATCATCAGAAGTCTCTGTGGCCTTTTTAACCACAATGCTCCTTGAACTTTTCATCACAATTCTCTTTGACCCTTGTCATCTCAGTGCTCTATGCGTTTCGAAGCAGAATGCTCCATGACCCTTGTCATCACAATGCTCCATGTGCTGGTCAGGACAATACTCCAAGACACACGTCATCACAATGCACCTTGCAATTTTCATCACAGTGCTCCACAATCTTGTCATCACAATGCTCCATAAACCTTGTCATCACAATGCTCCATGCACTTCTCAACAAAATGCTCTCTCACCACTGATATCACAATGCTACATCGCAATTTGTCACAATGCTCCCTCACCCTGTCATCACAATGTTCCATGACTCCTGTCATCACAATGTTACATGCACTTATCATCACAAAGTCTGATGACCCCTAACATCACAATGTTCCATAACCCCTGTCATCAAAATGCTTCATGACACTTTTCATCAAATTGCTTCATGACCCTGTCATCACAATGCTCCCTGCCCTTCTCATCACAATGCACAACGCCCTTGTCATCAACATGCTCCATGACCTTTGTCATCACAAAGATCCATGACCCTTGGCATCACAATGCTCCATGTCATTGTCATCACAATGTTCCATGAACGCTCTCATCACTTTGTTCCATGCCCTTGTCATCACAATGCTCCATGATGCACGTCATCAGAATGCTCCATGGCCTTCTCTTCACAATGCTCCAAGCCCTTGTCATAACAATGCTCCAAGACACCTGTAATCACAATGCTCCATGCCCCTTTTCATCAGAATGCTCCATGAGACTTGTCATCACAAGTCTCCATGGTCTTCTAATCACAATGCTACATTTCCTTGTCATCACAATGTTCCATGACCCCTGTCATCACAATTCTCCATGAATATTTTCAGCCCAATGCTCCATCTCCTTCTCATCACAATGCTCCATGAACAGTATCATCACAATGGTCCAGGACCACAGTCATCACAACACACCATCACCCCTGACAACACAGTGATCCGGGATTCTTGTCATGACAATGCACCATTCCCTAGTCATCACAATGCTCCATGACCCCTATCAACAAAATACTCCATGAACATTTTCAGCCCAATGCTCCATTACACTTGCCATCACAATGCTCCTGTCTCTTGTCGTCAGAATGCACCTTGAACCCTGTCACAAAAAGGCTCCCTGCATTTTTCATCACAATGCCCCATGCCGTTTTCATCACAATGCTCCATGCCATTGTCATCAAAATACTCCACGAGCTTGTCATCAAAATGCTCCATGACCCGTGTCATCACAATTCTCCATGCACTTGCCAGCACAATGTTCCCTGACCCTTCTCATCACAATGCTCCAAGCCACTGTCATCACAATGCTCCATTACCTTTGTCATCAGAATCCTCCATGACACTTGGCATCACAATGCTCCATGCCATTGTCATCACAATGGGCCATTACATACGTCATCACAATGTTCCCTGACACCTGTCTTCACAATAATGCATGACCTGGTCATCAAAATTCTCCATGCCCTTGTCATCACAATGAGCCATTCCAACTGTCATTGTAATAATCCTTGAAACTTATTAGACCAATGTTCAATGCCCTTGACATCACAATGCTCCATGACCCATGTCATCACAATGCTCTTTGACTCCAGTCATCACAATTCTTCATGACCTTTGTCAACACAACGGTCCATGCCCTCGTCATCAACAGTCTCTCTGACAGTTTTAACCTCAGTGCTCTATGAAATTTTCATCACAGTGCTCTTTGACCCTTGTCATCACAATGCTCTATGCCTTTCTCAGCACAATGCTCCATGACCGTTGTCATCACAATGCTCAATGTGCTTGTCATCACGATGCACCATGACACATTTCATCACAATGCACCGTGCGTTTGTCATCACAGTGCTCCACAATCTTGTCATCACAATGTTCCATTAACCTTGTCATCGCAATGCTCCATGAACTTCTCATCAATATGCTCTCTCACCACTGAAATCACAATGTTCCATCACTATTCATCACAGTAATCCTTCATCCCTGTAATCACAATGTTCCATGACTCCGGACATAACAGTTCTACATGCACTTATCATCACAATGTTCGATGACCGATGACATCACAATGTTCCATAAGCCATGTCATCAAAATGCTCCAAGACACTTTTCATCAAAAGGCTCCAGGTCCCCTGACATCACAATGCTCCATAGCCCTTGTCATTACAGTGCTCCATGAGGCTCGTCATCACAATTAGCCATGATCTTCTCATCACAATGCTCCACGGTGTTGCCATCACAATGCTCCATGCACTGGTCATCACCATGCTCCATGTTCCCTGTCATAACAATTCTCCACGTCCTTGGCATCACCATGTTCCATGACACTTCTCATCACAGTGTTACATGCTTTGTCCGCACAATACTCCACAAGCTTGCCATCAGCATGCTCCATGCCCCTTGTCATCACAACTCTCCACGTGCTTGTCATCACAATGCTCCATGACAGTTCTCATCACAATGTTACATGCTTTTGTCATCACAGTTCTCCATGCACATGTCATCGCAATGCCCCATGAACCCCATAATAGCAAGCTCCATGCCTTTGTCATCACAATGCTTCACGAAATTTTCATCAAAATTCTCAATGGCCGTTGTCATCACAATGCTCCATGACCCTTGTCATCACAATGCTCCATGCCCTTGTCATCACAAAGCTCAATGACACATGCCATCAGAATGCTCCTTGGTCTTCTCCTCACAATGATCCATGCCCTTGTCATCACAATGTTCCAAGACCCCTGTATTCACAATGCTCCATGCCCCTTTTCATCAGTATGCTCCATGAGACTTGTCATCACAAGGCTCCATGGTTTCCTCATCACAATTCTCCAGGACCTTTTCATCACAATGCTTCACGACCATGTCATGAAAATTTTCAATAGCCCTTGTCATCATAGTGCTCCAAGCCCCAGTCATCACAATGCTCCATTATATTTGTCATCACAATTCTCCATTACATTCGGAATCACAATTATCCATGCCATTGCCATGGCAATGGACCATGACATATGTCATCACAATGCTGCCTGACACCTTTCTTCACAATACTCCATGACCTTCTCATCAAAATGATTCATGCCGTTGTCTTCACAATGCACCATGCATACTGTCATCACAGTAATCTATGAAACTTGTCAGACCCATGCTCCATGCCCCTGTCATCACAATGCTCCAGGCCCTTGTCATCACAATGCTCCAGGACCCCTGTCATCACAATGCTCCGTGACTCCAGTCGTCACAATACTTCATAACGTTCGTCATCAAAATGGTCCATGCCTGCATCATCACAAGGCTCTGTGACATTTGTAACCACAATGCTCCATGAACATTTCATCACAATGATCCGTGACCCTTATCATCACAATGTTCCATGCCTTTGTCACAACAATGCTACATGACCCTTGTCATCACAATGTGCCACGCACTTTTCATCATAACGGTCCACAACATTGTCATCGCTAAGCTCCATAAACCTTGTAATCACAATGCTCCATGCACTTCTCATCCAAATGCTCTCTCACCTGAGATATCACAATGTTCCATCACTAGTCATCACAATACTCCCTCACCCCTCTAATCACAATGTTCCATGATCCCTGTCATCACAATGTTACATGCCCTTATCATCACAATGTTCCATTACCCCTGTCATCAAAATGCTCCATGACACTTTTCATCCCAAAGCTCCATGACCCCTGACATCACAATGTTCTATAACCCCTGTTATCAAAATGTTCCATTACACATTTCATCAAATTGTTGCATGACCCTGTCATCAATATGCTCCCTGCCTTTCTCATCACAATGCACCACGCCCTTGTCATCAAAATGCTCCATGACCTTTGTCATCACAAAGCTCCATGACACTTGGCATCACAATGCTCCATGTCATTTTCATCACAATTCTCCATGAACCCTCTCATCACATTGCTCCAGGCCTTTGTCATCACAAAGCTCCATGACACTTGGCATCACAATGCTAGATGCCCTTCTCATCACAATGCTCCATGCCCTTGCCATCACAATGCTCCATTACCCCTGTCATGACAAATCTCCATGACCCCTGCCATCACGATGTTCCATGGCCTTGACATCACAAGGCTCCATGACCATTCTCATCACAATGCTCCATTACCACTGTAATAACAATGCTCCATGACCCCTGCCTTCACAATGTTCCACTGCCTTGTCATCACAAGGCTCCATGACCCTTGTCATCACAATGCTCCAAGACCCTGGTAATCACAATGCTCCATGCTCTTTTCCTCACAAAGCTCCATGACGCATGTCATCAGAAAGTTCCATGGCCTTCTCATCACAATGCTCCATGCCCTTGTCATCACAATGCTCCAAAACCCCTGTAATCACAATGCTCCATGCCCCTATCCATCTCAATGTTCCATGAACCCTGTCATCACAATGCACCATGCCCATCATGATAATGCTTCAGGCTGTTGTGATCACAATGAAATCGATATGCTCAATGACCTCTGTCATCATAATGTTCCAAACCCTGGTGATCACAATGTTCCATAACACTTATCATCACAGCAGCCCTGACGCTCATCATCACGATTATCCATGGTCTTCTCATCACAATGCTCCATGAAATTTGTCATCACAATGCTCAATACACTTGTCATCACAATGTTCCCTGACACTTGTTGTCTGTATGCTCCTTGAACACTGTCATGGAAAGGCTCCATGCCTTTTTCATCACAATGCTCCAAGACCACTTTAATGACAATGCTCCATGCCCTTGTCATCACAAAGCTCCATGACGCCTGTCAGCAGAGTGCTCCATGGCCTTTTTTCACAATGCTCCAAGCCCTTGTTATCACAATGCTCCAAGACCCATGTAATCACAATGCTCCATGCCCCTTTTCATCAGAATGCTCCATGAGACTTGTCATCACAAGTCTCCATGTTCTTCTCATCACAATGCTCCAGTAACTTGTCATCATTATGCTCCATTCCCTTGTCATCACAATGCTCCATGACCCCTGTCTTCACAATACTCCATGAATATTTTCAGCCCAATGCTCCATGACCTTCTCATCACAATGCTCTAAGACCACTGTAATCACAATGCTCCATGCCCATTTTCATCTCAATGACCCATGAACCCTGTCATCACAATGCACCATGCCCATCATCATAATGCTTCATGCTATTGTCATCACCATGAATTTAAAATGCTTCATGACCTCTGTCATAACAATGCTCCAAACCCTTGTGATCACAATATTCCATAACACTTGTCATCACAATGCCACATGACGCTCGTCATCACAATTATCCATGGTCTTCTCATCACAATGCTCCATTTCCTTTGTCATCACAATGCTCAATACACTTGTCCTCAAAATGCTCCCAGACACTTGTTGTCTGTATGCTAGGTGAACGCCGTCATGACAAGGCTCCATGCATTTTTCATCACAATGATCCATGCCCTTTTCATCACAATGCTCCAAGACCCCTGTAATAACAATGCTCCATGCCCTTGTAATCACAAAGCTCAATGATGCATGTCATTAGAATGCTCCTTGGCCTTCTCCTCACAATTCTCCATGCCCTTGTCATCACAATTTTCAAAGACCCCTGTAATCACAATGGTCCATGACCCTTTTCATCAGTATGCTCCATGAGAACTGTCATCACAAGACTCCATGGATTTCTTATCACAATGCTCCAGGACACTGTCATCACAATGCTTCATGACATTGTCATGAAAATTCTCAATGGCCCTTGTCATCATAATGATCCAAGCCATAGTCATCACAATGTTCCATTATATTTGTCATCACAATCCTCCATATCATTTGGCATCACAATGCTCCCTGCCATTGTCATCGCAATGGACCATGACATATGTCATCACAATGCTCCCTGACACCTTTTACAATATACTCCATGAACTTCTCATCACAGTGCTCCATGCCACTTTCATCACAATGCTCCTTGTCCTTGTCATCACAATGCTCCATGACGCATGTCATCAGAATGTTCCATGACCTTCTCATCACAATGCTCCATGCCCTTGTCATCACAATGCTCCAAGACCCCTGTTATCACAATGCTCCATGCCCCTTCTCATCTCAATGCTCCATGAACCCTGTCATCACAATGCACCATGCCCATCATCATAATGCTTCAGGCTATTGTCAGCACAATGAATTCAAAATTCTCCATGACCTCTGTCATCATAATGCTCCAAACCCTTGTGATCACAATGTTCCATAACACTTATCATCACAACACCACTGACGCTCATCATCACAATTATCCATGGTCTTCTCATCACAATGCTATATGAAATTTGTCATCACAATGCTCAATACACTTGTCATCACAATGCACCCTGACACTTGTATTCTGTATGCTTCTTGAACACTGTCATGACAAGGCTCCATGCCTTTTTCATCACAATAATCCATGCCCTTTTCATCACAATGCTCCAAGACCCATGTAATCACAATGCTCCATGCCCCTTTACATTAGAATGCTCCATGAGACTTGTCATCATAAGTCTCCATGTTCTTCTCATCACAATGCTCCAGGACCTTGTCATCACTATGGTCCAATCCCTTGTCATCACAATGCTCCATGAACCCTGTCTTCACAATACTCCATGAACATTTTCAGTCCAGTGCTCCTTGACCTTCTCATCACAAGGCTCCATGACCAATATCATCACAATGCTCCATGATCACTGTCATCACAAAACTCCATGACACCTGACAACACAATGATCCGACACTCTTGTCATCACAATGCTCCATTACCTAGTCATAACAGTGCTCCATGACCCCTCTCATCACAATACTCCATGAACATTTTCAGCCCAATGCTCCATGACCCTTGTCATCACAATGATCCATGCCCTTGTCATCCCAATGATCCATGACCCATGTATTCACAATGCTCCGTGACGCTTGTCATCACAGTGCTCCATGACACCTGTCATCACAATGCTCCATGCTTTTGTTAGCAAAATGCTACATGACCTTGTCATTACAATGCTCTATGTGCTTGTCATCACAATACTCCATTACCATTGTCATCACAATCCTCCATGAACCTTGGGATCACATCTCTTCATGTCCTTGTCATCACAATGCTCCATGCTCCTTGAAATCAAAATGATTCATGACCTCTGTCATCACAATGCTCCAAACCCTTGTGATCACAAAGTTCCAAAACACTTGTCATCTCAACATTCCATGATGCCAGTCATTACAATACTCCATGCCCTTTTCATCACAATGCTCCATGACCTTTGTCATCACAATTCTCAATACACTTGTCATCACAATGCTCCCTGACACTTGTCGTCAGAATGCTCCTTGAATCCTGTCACGAAAAGGCTCCGTGCCTTTTTCATTACAATGCCACATGCCGTTTTCATCACAATGCTCCAAGCCATTGGCATCAAAATACTCCACAAGCTTGTCTTCAGAATGATCCATGACACTTGTCATCACAATTCTCCATGCACTTGTCAGCACAATGCTCCCTGACACTTGTCATCACAATGCGCCAAGCCATTGTCATCACAATGCTCCATTACCTTTGTCATCAGAATCCTCCATGACACTTGGCATCACAATGTTCCATGCCATTGTCATCACAATGGGCCTTTACATATGTCATCACAATGCTCCCTGTCACCTGGCTTCACAATACTGCATGACCTGGTCATAACAATTCTCCATGCCCTTGTCATCACAATGTGCCATTCCAACTGTCATCGCAATAATCAATGAAAATTATTAGACCAGTGATGCATGCCCTTGTCATCACAATGCTCCATGAACTTGTTATCACAATGCTCCATGACCCCTGTCATCACAAGGCTCCTTGACTCCAGTCATCACAATGTTTCAGGACCCTTGTCATCACAATGGTCCATGCTCTCATCATCAAAAGTCTCTGTGGCCTTTTTAACCACAATGCTCCTTGAACTTTTCATCACAATTCTCTTTGACCCTTGTCATCTCAGTGCTCTATGCGTTTCGAAGCAGAATGCTCCATGACCCTTGTCATCACAATGCTCCATGTGCTGGTCAGGACAATACTCCAAGACACACGTCATCACAATGCACCTTGCAATTTTCATCACAGTGCTCCACAATCTTGTCATCACAATGCTCCATAAACCTTGTCATCACAATGCTCCATGCACTTCTCAACAAAATGCTCTCTCACCACTGATATCACAATGCTACATCGCAATTTGTCACAATGCTCCCTCACCCTGTCATCACAATGTTCCATGACTCCTGTCATCACAATGTTACATGCACTTATCATCACAAAGTCTGATGACCCCTAACATCACAATGTTCCATAACCCCTGTCATCAAAATGCTTCATGACACTTTTCATCAAATTGCTTCATGACCCTGTCATCACAATGCTCCCTGCCCTTCTCATCACAATGCACAACGCCCTTGTCATCAACATGCTCCATGACCTTTGTCATCACAAAGATCCATGACCCTTGGCATCACAATGCTCCATGTCATTGTCATCACAGTGTTCCATGAACGCTCTCATCACTTTGTTCCATGCCCTTGTCATCACAATGCTCCATGATGCACGTCATCAGAATGCTCCATGGCCTTCTCTTCACAATGCTCCAAGCCCTTGTCATAACAATGCTCCAAGACACCTGTAATCACAATGCTCCATGCCCCTTTTCATCAGAATGCTCCATGAGACTTGTCATCACAAGTCTCCATGGTCTTCTAATCACAATGCTACATTTCCTTGTCATCACAATGTTCCATGACCCCTGTCATCACAATTCTCCATGAATATTTTCAGCCCAATGCTCCATCTCCTTCTCATCACAATGCTCCATGAACAGTATCATCACAATGGTCCAGGACCACAGTCATCACAACACACCATCACCCCTGACAACACAGTGATCCGGGATTCTTGTCATGACAATGCACCATTCCCTAGTCATCACAATGCTCCATGACCCCTATCAACAAAATACTCCATGAACATTTTCAGCCCAATGCTCCATTACACTTGCCATCACAATGCTCCTGTCTCTTGTCGTCAGAATGCACCTTGAACCCTGTCACAAAAAGGCTCCCTGCATTTTTCATCACAATGCCCCATGCCGTTTTCATCACAATGCTCCATGCCATTGTCATCAAAATACTCCACGAGCTTGTCATCAAAATGCTCCATGACCCGTGTCATCACAATTCTCCATGCACTTGCCAGCACAATGTTCCCTGACCCTTCTCATCACAATGCTCCAAGCCATTGTCATCACAATGCTCCATTACCTTTGTCATCAGAATCCTCCATGACACTTGGCATCACAATGCTCCATGCCATTGTCATCACAATGGGCCATTACATACGTCATCACAATGTTCCCTGACACCTGTCTTCACAATAATGCATGACCTGGTCATCAAAATTCTCCATGCCCTTGTCATCACAATGAGCCATTCCAACTGTCATTGTAATAATCCTTGAAACTTATTAGACCAATGTTCAATGCCCTTGACATCACAATGCTCCATGACCCATGTCATCACAATGCTCTTTGACTCCAGTCATCACAATTCTTCATGACCTTTGTCAACACAACGGTCCATGCCCTCGTCATCAACAGTCTCTCTGACAGTTTTAACCTCAGTGCTCTATGAAATTTTCATCACAGTGCTCTTTGACCCTTGTCATCACAATGCTCTATGCCTTTCTCAGCACAATGCTCCATGACCGTTGTCATCACAATGCTCAATGTGCTTGTCATCACGATGCACCATGACACATTTCATCACAATGCACCGTGCGTTTGTCATCACAGTGCTCCACAATCTTGTCATCACAATGTTCCATTAACCTTGTCATCGCAATGCTCCATGAACTTCTCATCAATATGCTCTCTCACCACTGAAATCACAATGTTCCATCACTATTCATCACAGTAATCCTTCATCCCTGTAATCACAATGTTCCATGACTCCGGACATAACAGTTCTACATGCACTTATCATCACAATGTTCGATGACCGATGACATCACAATGTTCCATAAGCCATGTCATCAAAATGCTCCAAGACACTTTTCATCAAAAGGCTCCAGGTCCCCTGACATCACAATGCTCCATAGCCCTTGTCATTACAGTGCTCCATGAGGCTCGTCATCACAATTAGCCATGATCTTCTCATCACAATGCTCCACGGTGTTGCCATCACAATGCTCCATGCACTGGTCATCACCATGCTCCATGTTCCCTGTCATAACAATTCTCCACGTCCTTGGCATCACCATGTTCCATGACACTTCTCATCACAGTGTTACATGCTTTGTCCGCACAATACTCCACAAGCTTGCCATCAGCATGCTCCATGCCCCTTGTCATCACAACTCTCCACGTGCTTGTCATCACAATGCTCCATGACAGTTCTCATCACAATGTTACATGCTTTTGTCATCACAGTTCTCCATGCACATGTCATCGCAATGCCCCATGAACCCCATAATAGCAAGCTCCATGCCTTTGTCATCACAATGCTTCACGAAATTTTCATCAAAATTCTCAATGGCCGTTGTCATCACAATGCTCCATGACCCTTGTCATCACAATGCTCCATGCCCTTGTCATCACAAAGCTCAATGACACATGCCATCAGAATGCTCCTTGGTCTTCTCCTCACAATGATCCATGCCCTTGTCATCACAATGTTCCAAGACCCCTGTATTCACAATGCTCCATGCCCCTTTTCATCAGTATGCTCCATGAGACTTGTCATCACAAGGCTCCATGGTTTCCTCATCACAATTCTCCAGGACCTTTTCATCACAATGCTTCACGACCATGTCATGAAAATTTTCAATAGCCCTTGTCATCATAGTGCTCCAAGCCCCAGTCATCACAATGCTCCATTATATTTGTCATCACAATTCTCCATTACATTCGGAATCACAATTATCCATGCCATTGCCATGGCAATGGACCATGACATATGTCATCACAATGCTGCCTGACACCTTTCTTCACAATACTCCATGACCTTCTCATCAAAATGATTCATGCCGTTGTCTTCACAATGCACCATGCATACTGTCATCACAGTAATCTATGAAACTTGTCAGACCCATGCTCCATGCCCCTGTCATCACAATGCTCCAGGCACTTGTCATCACAATGCTCCAGGACCCCTGTCATCACAATGCTCCGTGACTCCAGTCGTCACAATACTTCATAACGTTCGTCATCAAAATGGTCCATGCCTGCATCATCACAAGGCTCTGTGACATTTGTAACCACAATGCTCCATGAACATTTCATCACAATGATCCGTGACCCTTATCATCACAATGTTCCATGCCTTTGTCACAACAATGCTACATGACCCTTGTCATCACAATGTGCCACGCACTTTTCATCATAACGGTCCACAACATTGTCATCGCTAAGCTCCATAAACCTTGTAATCACAATGCTCCATGCACTTCTCATCCAAATGCTCTCTCACCTGAGATATCACAATGTTCCATCACTAGTCATCACAATACTCCCTCACCCCTCTAATCACAATGTTCCATGATCCCTGTCATCACAATGTTACATGCCCTTATCATCACAATGTTCCATTACCCCTGTCATCAAAATGCTCCATGACACTTTTCATCCCAAAGCTCCATGACCCCTGACATCACAATGTTCTATAACCCCTGTTATCAAAATGTTCCATTACACATTTCATCAAATTGTTGCATGACCCTGTCATCAATATGCTCCCTGCCTTTCTCATCACAATGCACCACGCCCTTGTCATCAAAATGCTCCATGACCTTTGTCATCACAAAGCTCCATGACACTTGGCATCACAATGCTCCATGTCATTTTCATCACAATTCTCCATGAACCCTCTCATCACATTGCTCCAGGCCTTTGTCATCACAAAGCTCCATGACACTTGGCATCACAATGCTAGATGCCCTTCTCATCACAATGCTCCATGCCCTTGCCATCACAATGCTCCATTACCCCTGTCATGACAAATCTCCATGACCCCTGCCATCACGATGTTCCATGGCCTTGACATCACAAGGCTCCATGACCATTCTCATCACAATGCTCCATTACCACTGTAATAACAATGCTCCATGACCCCTGCCTTCACAATGTTCCACTGCCTTGTCATCACAAGGCTCCATGACCCTTGTCATCACAATGCTCCAAGACCCTGGTAATCACAATGCTCCATGCTCTTTTCCTCACAAAGCTCCATGACGCATGTCATCAGAAAGTTCCATGGCCTTCTCATCACAATGCTCCATGCCCTTGTCATCACAATGCTCCAAAACCCCTGTAATCACAATGCTCCATGCCCCTATCCATCTCAATGTTCCATGAACCCTGTCATCACAATGCACCATGCCCATCATGATAATGCTTCAGGCTGTTGTGATCACAATGAAATCGATATGCTCAATGACCTCTGTCATCATAATGTTCCAAACCCTGGTGATCACAATGTTCCATAACACTTATCATCACAGCAGCCCTGACGCTCATCATCACGATTATCCATGGTCTTCTCATCACAATGCTCCATGAAATTTGTCATCACAATGCTCAATACACTTGTCATCACAATGTTCCCTGACACTTGTTGTCTGTATGCTCCTTGAACACTGTCATGGAAAGGCTCCATGCCTTTTTCATCACAATGCTCCAAGACCACTTTAATGACAATGCTCCATGCCCTTGTCATCACAAAGCTCCATGACGCCTGTCAGCAGAGTGCTCCATGGCCTTTTTTCACAATGCTCCAAGCCCTTGTTATCACAATGCTCCAAGACCCATGTAATCACAATGCTCCATGCCCCTTTTCATCAGAATGCTCCATGAGACTTGTCATCACAAGTCTCCATGTTCTTCTCATCACAATGCTCCAGTAACTTGTCATCATTATGCTCCATTCCCTTGTCATCACAATGCTCCATGACCCCTGTCTTCACAATACTCCATGAATATTTTCAGCCCAATGCTCCATGACCTTCTCATCACAATGCTCTAAGACCACTGTAATCACAATGCTCCATGCCCATTTTCATCTCAATGACCCATGAACCCTGTCATCACAATGCACCATGCCCATCATCATAATGCTTCATGCTATTGTCATCACCATGAATTTAAAATGCTTCATGACCTCTGTCATAACAATGCTCCAAACCCTTGTGATCACAATATTCCATAACACTTGTCATCACAATGCCACATGACGCTCGTCATCACAATTATCCATGGTCTTCTCATCACAATGCTCCATTTCCTTTGTCATCACAATGCTCAATACACTTGTCCTCAAAATGCTCCCAGACACTTGTTGTCTGTATGCTAGGTGAACGCCGTCATGACAAGGCTCCATGCATTTTTCATCACAATGATCCATGCCCTTTTCATCACAATGCTCCAAGACCCCTGTAATAACAATGCTCCATGCCCTTGTAATCACAAAGCTCAATGATGCATGTCATTAGAATGCTCCTTGGCCTTCTCCTCACAATTCTCCATGCCCTTGTCATCACAATTTTCAAAGACCCCTGTAATCACAATGGTCCATGACCCTTTTCATCAGTATGCTCCATGAGAACTGTCATCACAAGACTCCATGGATTTCTTATCACAATGCTCCAGGACACTGTCATCACAATGCTTCATGACATTGTCATGAAAATTCTCAATGGCCCTTGTCATCATAATGATCCAAGCCATAGTCATCACAATGTTCCATTATATTTGTCATCACAATCCTCCATATCATTTGGCATCACAATGCTCCCTGCCATTGTCATCGCAATGGACCATGACATATGTCATCACAATGCTCCCTGACACCTTTTTCAATATACTCCATGAACTTCTCATCACAGTGCTCCATGCCACTTTCATCACAATGCTCCTTGTCCTTGTCATCACAATGCTCCATGACGCATGTCATCAGAATGTTCCATGACCTTCTCATCACAATGCTCCATGCCCTTGTCATCACAATGCTCCAAGACCCCTGTTATCACAATGCTCCATGCCCCTTCTCATCTCAATGCTCCATGAACCCTGTCATCACAATGCACCATGCCCATCATCATAATGCTTCAGGCTATTGTCAGCACAATGAATTCAAAATTCTCCATGACCTCTGTCATCATAATGCTCCAAACCCTTGTGATCACAATGTTCCATAACACTTATCATCACAACACCACTGACGCTCATCATCACAATTATCCATGGTCTTCTCATCACAATGCTATATGAAATTTGTCATCACAATGCTCAATACACTTGTCATCACAATGCACCCTGACACTTGTATTCTGTATGCTCCTTGAACACTGTCATGACAAGGCTCCATGCCTTTTTCATCACAATAATCCATGCCCTTTTCATCACAATGCTCCAAGACCCATGTAATCACAATGCTCCATGCCCCTTTATATTAGAATGCTCCATGAGACTTGTCATCATAAGTCTCCATGTTCTTCTCATCACAATGCTCCAGGACCTTGTCATCACTATGGTCCAATCCCTTGTCATCACAATGCTCCATGAAACCTGTCTTCACAATACTCCATGAACATTTTCAGTCCAGTGCTCCTTGACCTTCTCATCACAAGGCTCCATGACCAATATCATCACAATGCTCCATGATCACTGTCATCACAAAACTCCATGACACCTGACAACACAATGATCCGACACTCTTGTCATCACAATGCTCCATTACCTAGTCATAACAGTGCTCCATGACCCCTCTCATCACAATACTCCATGAACTTTTTCAGCCCAATGCTCCATGACCCTTGTCATCACAATGATCCATGCCCTTGTCATCCCAATGATCCATGACCCATGTATTCACAATGCTCCGTGACGCTTGTCATCACAGTGCTCCATGACACCTGTCATCACAATGCTCCATGCTTTTGTTAGCAAAATGCTACATGACCTTGTCATTACAATGCTCTATGTGCTTGTCATCACAATACTCCATTACCATTGTCATCACAATCCTCCATGAACCTTGGGATCACATCTCTTCATGTCCTTGTCATCACAATGCTCCATGCGCCTTGAAATCAAAATGATCCATGACCTCTGTCATCACAATGCTCCAAACCCTTGTGATCACAAAGTTCCAAAACACTTGTCATCTCAACATTCCATGATGCCAGTCATTACAATACTCCATGCCCTTTTCATCACAATGCTCCATGACCTTTGTCATCACAATTCTCAATACACTTGTCATCACAATGCTCCCTGACACTTGTCGTCAGAATGCTCCTTGAATCCTGTCACGAAAAGGCTCCGTGCCTTTTTCATTACAATGCCACATGCCGTTTTCATCACAATGCTCCAAGCCATTGGCATCAAAATACTCCACAAGCTTGTCTTCAGAATGATCCATGACACTTGTCATCACAATTCTCCATGCACTTGTCAGCACAATGCTCCCTGACACTTGTCATCACAATGCGCCAAGCCATTGTCATCACAATGCTCCATTACCTTTGTCATCAGAATCCTCCATGACACTTGGCATCACAATGTTCCATGCCATTGTCATCACAATGGGCCTTTACATATGTCATCACAATGCTCCCTGTCACCTGGCTTCACAATACTGCATGACCTGGTCATAACAATTCTCCATGCCCTTGTCATCACAATGTGCCATTCCAACTGTCATCGCAATAATCAATGAAAATTATTAGACCAGTGATGCATGCCCTTGTCATCACAATGCTCCATGAACTTGTTATCACAATGCTCCATGACCCCTGTCATCACAAGGCTCCTTGACTCCAGTCATCACAATGTTTCAGGACCCTTGTCATCACAATGGTCCATGCTCTCATCATCAAAAGTCTCCGTGGCCTTTTTAACCACAATGCTCCTTGAACTTTTCATCACAATTCTCTTTGACCCTTGTCATCTCAGTGCTCTATGCGTTTCGAAGCAGAATGCTCCATGACCCTTGTCATCACAATGCTCCATGTGCTGGTCAGGACAATACTCCAAGACACACGTCATCACAATGCACCTTGCAATTTTCATCACAGTGCTCCACAATCTTGTCATCACAATGCTCCATAAACCTTGTCATCACAATGCTCCATGCACTTCTCAACAAAATGCTCTCTCACCACTGATATCACAATGCTACATCGCAATTTGTCACAATGCTCCCTCACCCTGTCATCACAATGTTCCATGACTCCTGTCATCACAATGTTACATGCACTTATCATCAAAAAGTCTGATGACCCCTAACATCACAATGTTCCATAACCCCTGTCATCAAAATGCTTCATGACACTTTTCATCAAATTGCTTCATGACCCTGTCATCACAATGCTCCCTGCCCTTCTCATCACAATGCACAACGCCCTTGTCATCAACATGCTCCATGACCTTTGTCATCACAAAGATCCATGACCCTTGGCATCACAATGCTCCATGTCATTGTCATCACAATGTTCCATGAACGCTCTCATCACTTTGTTCCATGCCCTTGTCATCACAATGCTCCATGATGCACGTCATCAGAATGCTCCATGGCCTTCTCTTCACAATGCTCCAAGCCCTTGTCATAGCAATGCTCCAAGACACCTGTAATCACAATGCTCCATGCCCCTTTTCATCAGAATGCTCCATGAGACTTGTCATCACAAGTCTCCATGGTCTTCTAATCACAATGCTACATTTCCTTGTCATCACAATGTTCCATGACCCCTGTCATCACAATTCTCCATGAATATTTTCAGCCCAATGCTCCATCTCCTTCTCATCACAATGCTCCATGAACAGTATCATCACAATGGTCCAGGACCACAGTCATCACAACACACCATCACCCCTGACAACACAGTGATCCGGGATTCTTGTCATGACAATGCACCATTCCCTAGTCATCACAATGCTCCATGACCCCTATCAACAAAATACTCCATGAACATTTTCAGCCCAATGCTCCATTACACTTGCCATCACAATGCTCCTGTCTCTTGTCGTCAGAATGCACCTTGAACCCTGTCACAAAAAGGCTCCCTGCATTTTTCATCACAATGCCCCATGCCGTTTTCATCACAATGCTCCATGCCATTGTCATCAAAATACTCCACGAGCTTGTCATCAAAATGCTCCATGACCCGTGTCATCACAATTCTCCATGCACTTGCCAGCACAATGTTCCCTGACCCTTCTCATCACAATGCTCCAAGCCACTGTCATCACAATGCTCCATTACCTTTGTCATCAGAATCCTCCATGACACTTGGCATCACAATGCTCCATGCCATTGTCATCACAATGGGCCATTACATACGTCATCACAATGTTCCCTGACACCTGTCTTCACAATAATGCATGACCTGGTCATCAAAATTCTCCATGCCCTTGTCATCACAATGAGCCATTCCAACTGTCATTGTAATAATCCTTGAAACTTATTAGACCAATGTTCAATGCCCTTGACATCACAATGCTCCATGCCCTTGTTATCACAATGCTCCATGACCCATGTCATCACAATGCTCTTTGACTCCAGTCATCACAATTCTTCATGACCTTTGTCAACACAACGGTCCATGCCCTCGTCATCAACAGTCTCTCTGACAGTTTTAACCTCAGTGCTCTATGAAATTTTCATCACAGTGCTCTTTGACCCTTGTCATCACAATGCTCTATGCCTTTCTCAGCACAATGCTCCATGACCGTTGTCATCACAATGCTCAATGTGCTTGTCATCACGATGCACCATGACACATTTCATCACAATGCACCGTGCGTTTGTCATCACAGTGCTCCACAATCTTGTCATCACAATGTTCCATTAACCTTGTCATCGCAATGCTCCATGAACTTCTCATCAATATGCTCTCTCACCACTGAAATCACAATGTTCCATCACTATTCATCACAGTAATCCTTCATCCCTGTAATCACAATGTTCCATGACTCCGGACATAACAGTTCTACATGCACTTATCATCACAATGTTCGATGACCGATGACATCACAATGTTCCATAAGCCATGTCATCAAAATGCTCCAAGACACTTTTCATCAAAAGGCTCCAGGTCCCCTGACATCACAATGCTCCATAGCCCTTGTCATTACAGTGCTCCACGAGGCTCGTCATCACAATTAGCCATGATCTTCTCATCACCATGCTCCACGGTGTTGCCATCACAATGCTCCATGCACTGGTCATCACCATGCTCCATGTTCCCTGTCATAACAATTCTCCACGTCCTTGGCATCACCATGTTCCATGACACTTCTCATCACAGTGTTACATGCTTTGTCCGCACAATACTCCACAAGCTTGCCATCAGCATGCTCCATGCCCCTTGTCATCACAACTCTCCACGTGCTTGTCATCACAATGCTCCATGACAGTTCTCATCACAATGTTACATGCTTTTGTCATCACAGTTCTCCATGCACATGTCATCGCAATGCCCCATGAACCCCATAATAGCAAGCTCCATGCCTTTGTCATCACAATGCTTCACGAAATTTTCATCAAAATTCTCAATGGCCGTTGTCATCACAATGCTCCATGACCCTTGTCATCACAATGCTCCATGCCCTTGTCATCACAAAGCTCAATGACACATGCCATCAGAATGCTCCTTGGTCTTCTCCTCACAATGATCCATGCCCTTGTCATCACAATGTTCCAAGACCCCTGTATTCACAATGCTCCATGCCCCTTTTCATCAGTATGCTCCATGAGACTTGTCATCACAAGGCTCCATGGTTTCCTCATCACAATTCTCCAGGACCTTTTCATCACAATGCTTCACGACCATGTCATGAAAATTTTCAATAGCCCTTGTCATCATAGTGCTCCAAGCCCCAGTCATCACAATGCTCCATTATATTTGTCATCACAATTCTCCATTACATTCGGAATCACAATTATCCATGCCATTGCCATGGCAATGGACCATGACATATGTCATCACAATGCTGCCTGACACCTTTCTTCACAATACTCCATGACCTTCTCATCAAAATGATTCATGCCGTTGTCTTCACAATGCACCATGCATACTGTCATCACAGTAATCTATGAAACTTGTCAGACCCATGCTCCATGCCCCTGTCATCACAATGCTCCAGGCCCTTGTCATCACAATGCTCCAGGACCCCTGTCATCACAATGCTCCGTGACTCCAGTCGTCACAATACTTCATAACGTTTGTCATCAAAATGGTCCATGCCTGCATCATCACAAGGCTCTGTGACATTTGTAACCACAATGCTCCATGAACATTTCATCACAATGATCCGTGACCCTTATCATCACAATGTTCCATGCCTTTGTCACAACAATGCTACATGACCCTTGTCATCACAATGTGCCACGCACTTTTCATCATAACGGTCCACAACATTGTCATCGCTAAGCTCCATAAACCTTGTAATCACAATGCTCCATGCACTTCTCATCCAAATGCTCTCTCACCTGAGATATCACAATGTTCCATCACTAGTCATCACAATACTCCCTCACCCCTCTAATCACAATGTTCCATGATCCCTGTCATCACAATGTTACATGCCCTTATCATCACAATGTTCCATTACCCCTGTCATCAAAATGCTCCATGACACTTTTCATCCCAAAGCTCCATGACCCCTGACATCACAATGTTCTATAACCCCTGTTATCAAAATGTTCCATTACACATTTCATCAAATTGTTGCATGACCCTGTCATCAATATGCTCCCTGCCTTTCTCATCACAATGCACCACGCCCTTGTCATCAAAATGCTCCATGACCTTTGTCATCACAAAGCTCCATGACACTTGGCATCACAATGCTCCATGTCATTTTCATCACAATTCTCCATGAACCCTCTCATCACATTGCTCCAGGCCTTTGTCATCACAAAGCTCCATGACACTTGGCATCACAATGCTAGATGCCCTTCTCATCACAATGCTCCATGCCCTTGCCATCACAATGCTCCATTACCCCTGTCATGACAAATCTCCATGACCCCTGCCATCACGATGTTCCATGGCCTTGACATCACAAGGCTCCATGACCATTCTCATCACAATGCTCCATTACCACTGTAATAACAATGCTCCATGACCCCTGCCTTCACAATGTTCCACTGCCTTGTCATCACAAGGCTCCATGACCCTTGTCATCACAATGCTCCAAGACCCTGGTAATCACAATGCTCCATGCTCTTTTCCTCACAAAGCTCCATGACGCATGTCATCAGAAAGTTCCATGGCCTTCTCATCACAATGCTCCATGCCCTTGTCATCACAATGCTCCAAAACCCCTGTAATCACAATGCTCCATGCCCCTATCCATCTCAATGTTCCATGAACCCTGTCATCACAATGCACCATGCCCATCATGATAATGCTTCAGGCTGTTGTGATCACAATGAAATCGATATGCTCAATGACCTCTGTCATCATAATGTTCCAAACCCTGGTGATCACAATGTTCCATAACACTTATCATCACAGCAGCCCTGACGCTCATCATCACGATTATCCATGGTCTTCTCATCACAATGCTCCATGAAATTTGTCATCACAATGCTCAATACACTTGTCATCACAATGTTCCCTGACACTTGTTGTCTGTATGCTCCTTGAACACTGTCATGGAAAGGCTCCATGCCTTTTTCATCACAATGCTCCAAGACCACTTTAATGACAATGCTCCATGCCCTTGTCATCACAAAGCTCCATGACGCCTGTCAGCAGAGTGCTCCATGGCCTTTTTTCACAATGCTCCAAGCCCTTGTTATCACAATGCTCCAAGACCCATGTAATCACAATGCTCCATGCCCCTTTTCATCAGAATGCTCCATGAGACTTGTCATCACAAGTCTCCATGTTCTTCTCATCACAATGCTCCAGTAACTTGTCATCATTATGCTCCATTCCCTTGTCATCACAATGCTCCATGACCCCTGTCTTCACAATACTCCATGAATATTTTCAGCCCAATGCTCCATGACCTTCTCATCACAATGCTCTAAGACCACTGTAATCACAATGCTCCATGCCCATTTTCATCTCAATGACCCATGAACCCTGTCATCACAATGCACCATGCCCATCATCATAATGCTTCATGCTATTGTCATCACCATGAATTTAAAATGCTTCATGACCTCTGTCATAACAATGCTCCAAACCCTTGTGATCACAATATTCCATAACACTTGTCATCACAATGCCACATGACGCTCGTCATCACAATTATCCATGGTCTTCTCATCACAATGCTCCATTTCCTTTGTCATCACAATGCTCAATACACTTGTCCTCAAAATGCTCCCAGACACTTGTTGTCTGTATGCTAGGTGAACGCCGTCATGACAAGGCTCCATGCATTTTTCATCACAATGATCCATGCCCTTTTCATCACAATGCTCCAAGACCCCTGTAATAACAATGCTCCATGCCCTTGTAATCACAAAGCTCAATGATGCATGTCATTAGAATGCTCCTTGGCCTTCTCCTCACAATTCTCCATGCCCTTGTCATCACAATTTTCAAAGACCCCTGTAATCACAATGGTCCATGACCCTTTTCATCAGTATGCTCCATGAGAACTGTCATCACAAGACTCCATGGATTTCTTATCACAATGCTCCAGGACACTGTCATCACAATGCTTCATGACATTGTCATGAAAATTCTCAATGGCCCTTGTCATCATAATGATCCAAGCCATAGTCATCACAATGTTCCATTATATTTGTCATCACAATCCTCCATATCATTTGGCATCACAATGCTCCCTGCCATTGTCATCGCAATGGACCATGACATATGTCATCACAATGCTCCCTGACACCTTTTTCAATATACTCCATGAACTTCTCATCACAGTGCTCCATGCCACTTTCATCACAATGCTCCTTGTCCTTGTCATCACAATGCTCCATGA